>NC_135558.1:14433499-14535999 GCF_964340395.1 Glandiceps talaboti | reverse complement strand
GTTCTTCTTGGTGATATTTTTGTTGTTGTTGTTGTTGTTGTTGATGTTGATTATGATGATGATGATGATGATGATGATGATGATGATGATGATGATGATGATGATGATGATTATGATAGCCAAAACATAATAAACAGAGTAAACACCGACTTTTATCAATATGATTTATTATCTATATGTCATATATCGACAGTATTTTGATACATGAAAGGTGGAAAGAAATGTGTCACCTTCAACTGCTATACCCCTTCTTACTCTGCGAAGTAAACTTTATTCAAATCTCTTTTATGTCCCAAGAACTCTTTATTTCTATTTTTTAGAGTAAGATCATGATTCGATCACAACCCCCCCCCCCTTCTCATTTATTGTCTTACGAATCTTTCCTTTTTATCAACAACACAACACAATTCAAGTGAGTCTGCAAATTCCTTCCTGTATTTCATCAAAATGTGTACTGATAAGAAAGAAATGTGGTCGTTTAACATCATTTCTCTACATGGTCTTTTGACAATTTATGTTTGGTCACAATACTTCCGTAACAGTTGATGAGGTGTAAAAGAAGCGTGATTATGTGATTCAGAAGTAGACAAACACAATATGTAGACTGTCTTGTTATAGGCTGAAAATGACATCATTTCTCTCTGGAATGTGATTTATTTTAAAAAGTAGCCAAAGATACTTTGGCAAGAAAGTCTACAGGGAAATAGAAGTAGATTACCATAGTTTTTACCTTATGTAAAAATGTTTAGGGTCGGCGGTTTAAACTAGGGTGGGTCGGTATATCGGAAACACCCTATTTTTTATTTTGCCTTACTACACATATTTGATACTGAATACATCAAGTTATCAAATAAATTAAAGTTTGTTTTCTAAACTAATGAGTACGCTCGCAATTCATTAGTTAAAAGATTTTAAAGAAAGGTACCGAGTAGGCTGTTTTTTTGGTGAAAGAACGTCTGTGCAAAAGTACTACAAAGAGGACAAAATTGTTTCTCACTAAATGAGGATTTTTAATCAGTCCCCTAGGTTCACTCCCCTAGGACTAGTTAAGCCAAAACAAATAGTAATGGCCTGGATGTTTTTGCTCCATATTAACGGCAAAACATTCCTAGTGGGGTGTATTCATTGAAATGTTTTCTTCTGGGGTTGAATGCAAAGTACGTCATCCTATCCCCAAGTTTCCGTTCCAGTAAATGTGATTCTGTCCAAACAGGACAAGTATTGATATCTTTGAGCGGTACGTTAATTGTGATTGGCTGACATCGCCACCCAGCGTTGACGTCCATCAAACTCACTCAACATGAACAGTCTATCGAGACGAATGAAATCATACCGTTGCCATGGTAACGCAAAAAATCACATACGAGTATATTTTAGAACCATTTGGTTGCGGACGGAATATTCAGTTATTGCATATAGTCTGATACATTCAAATTCCTTAATATTCAGTGAAAAAAAATAGATACATCAGCAAAAATGAAATGAATTATACTAGGCAATCCTTTCCAGATATTAAGAAAAACTACACTTTTTAAAATTAATAAAAAATGATAACGATATACATACGTACATATATATAGCATGATCATACGAGGAAATGAGACAGAAAATGCTAACGTTTTTACAGACAGTAACGGTCCAATGACGACCATTTGAATCGTGACTTTCATCAATTCCCTTGAGTGAAAACCAATCATCGTTTCAAAACCTCACACTCCTTGGAACGTGATTAAATAGTGAAATTTACGTTAACTGCTCACGTTTACACCATTTTTATTATTTAGTTAACCGGATGTCTCCATCGAAAACAATTGAAAGAGTGTACATTTCACTGGGAAGTAATCAACAATCGATCAAGATTTTCACTATGTAATAACAGCTTTCATTTTGAACGTTCCAGGGAGTTTGCAAGAGTAAGGGTGGCATTTCTTTTCATGATTGGTTTGCAAACGGGTAGGGGTAACTTTATCGCCAGAAAACAACAATCATCAATACTTTCAAGTTGTATTTATGATTTGACACAAGGAAGATCTATACATAGAGTGTCATTGACAAAATAGAAAAATAGTTCAGAAATTATGAAACTTTAGGAACAGATGTAGACCTGTACATTTTCTTACATTACATCAATATCAACAATACTCTATCATACACAACGGTAGAGTGATTTTGGGGTCAATGGAAAATAGTGCGCTGTTACCGCTACTGAGGATTCGTCGACTGTACAGACGACAATAACACACCGGGCTTTCTACTTACTTCAGATGGTTACCATGGTAATAGTTATTTTAAAACTTACAACTACCAAAATAAAAACAATGGGTGGCGTTGTGATTGTTCAGTCAGTACTGTTCGGAATAGCAGCGTTGTGTAGAAATAAAGGGCTGGCCAATAAAGTGTGACATTGGTTATGTTGTATTTGTATTTCCTCCCACTTCGTCTATACTGTCCTTGTATTATATAGCACTTTCATTATTGAGTTATGTGTATACATGCATGTGTATATATCGCTGTGTGTATGTTCATGCGGTTGAGTACATCTTTTTAACTATTTTCTTTGTTATACTCGTATTTTGAGCACTTTACATTATTGAGTTATGTATATAGAGGTGTATACATGTTTGTGTGTGTGTGTGTCTGTCTCTGTCTGTATGTCTGTCTCTGTCTGTCTGTCTGTCTTTATGTATGTATGTATGTATGTATGTATGTATGTATGTATGTATGTATGTATGTATGTCTGCCTCTGTCTGTCTATCTGTCTGTCTGTCTGTGTGTATGTATATGCGTGTGTGTCTGTGTGTGTGTGTGTGTGTGTTTGGACAAAACTAGTTTCGCTGAACTATTTCCATGGTCCGCATCCGATAGCAATTGTGCATTTGTGTATATTTGTATCAGATGCATGTTCTTCGAAAGTGTACCTTATTTTTGTTATCTGCTGAAATAAATTACAATCATTCATTCATTCATTCATTCATTCATTCATTCATTCATCCATCCATTCACATTTGCTGTGTAGACGTAGAAAACTTCATGCCCATATACAGTGAACGAAGTCATACCTACTGCAGTTATATGCATGATATGAGTGAACACGATATCGAGTTTCGTATGTCCACGGGGAACGCCACTTCAGGAAATATATTTTCATAAAGTTTGGGTTCTGGAGAGTCACTTCCTGATTCCACAGAACATAAATTTCGCTTGATTGACAAGAAACACCAAATATAAACTCAATATTACCTACAGTGTTCTCGCAATGGTACACGGCTATCGTCAAAAGTCTTAGCAGACACGAAATTGTACTAAATATGAACAATGAATATTTCCTGAATCCCAAGTGCTTATTACCTTCACGTAAATCGTCATCACTAAGCATTGCTTATCTATTACATACTGATATTGGCTAAGACGTATGGGACAACAGTGTACCATTGCTTAAACAACAGACGTCAAAAAGATAATCAATTTGGACAGTAGCTAAGCAATCGAGAGAAATTTAATGTGAATTTTGACATCGTGAACTGACTCTACACAACCCAAAGTTCATGAAATGTGTTTATTTGCTGGAGTGTCATTTCCCTTTGATTAAAAAGTGTAGCAAAAGGAAATAATCTTAATCCTCATAACAGTAATTAAATAGTGTTTCTGACGCCACTTCCTGTTTGATTTTTCACAATTACAGTTGATGCAAATGAGTACCATAAATCGTTATACATACAAAATGTTGTTACAGCAGACTCCAAGTGGTACTTACATGTCACTCTATCAAGTTTGTGATCTCTTGCTGAGATAAAAGCTAGTTCTTTGTGTAATGACAAGGCATAATATACTCTGGAATGTTTTCCGGAATCGACGGTAATCATTGAAAAAAAAATTACAGTGATTTCCTTGTTTATATAGATCAAAGACTTGTCTACATTAACTAGCTTCGGCAATAGTTCTTAGTTTTTGCTTTAACTTTATGGTTCATTATTCTTATCATCAATCTAATTACACCTTCTCCAAATATAGCTACTGCAACTATTAAATATCTCGTTGTGAAAACGATGAAGCAATATGATGAACTATAACAACAAAACAACGAGAATCGTTGTACGTTATATTAGATTCACTGTGGTAGCGTAAAACATAAGTGACATTAAATGTCGTGACCTTTTAAAACCCTAACAATTTACATCTCAGGATCATTCAATTTGCTTGATTTCCCAAGTGTAATGTACAGTTCACAGTGCATTCTTGTAATACACTAAAGTTAAATTAAAGCAGTATTGAAACCATTGTTTTAATTTTAGCTTATTGAACCTCAACATTGATATGTCGATCAGTGAGGAAGTCATTGTTGGGTGTTAATATCGCAAAAGAATGTTGTAATGGGTGAATACAATAAACTCTACTCTCCAGACATAACATTTTCAAAGTTCTATATAGAATATGGAGTGGCTGCCAGGCTGTGTTGTTTCCCTATATAAACTAAGTAAACAATAAATTTGGGAGGGTAGGCGATTATCAACTGGCTTCTAAACGAGATAATGCACACCATAATGTGTTTGCACATGTATGTAGGGTCAACGCAGATTAAAATAAAGTGCAAATTCTGCTTTTAATTGCACTCCTTACTCCTTCGAGGCAACAGAGTATATCGGCCCAGCTACTTACTGAAATCACCTGGTGCAATTGCACCTAAGGATCTCTATGTTCTAGACTAAGTCTTCAACTTATGCTCATGATTTTCACAACAAGCCTTTAATGGCATGTGATCGGTCGCTTATGCATACCGCTGCAATTTCTTTATTACAATCGTCAAATGCAAACTTTATTGCACGTAGAGTTGAAAATTAAGATATTGTTTTTCAAGACAGTCTATGTACAGGTAAAATTATGTTGGCTTGCTGTTTCACTTATGTAACTTGACATTTATTACACACCCTCGGACAACTTGTAATACAAAAGAAACAATTACGTAGGTGCCGTGCACAGTGGAGATGTAGAAGTAATCAGTTGAAATGATGATCATTAGTAAGAAAATAAAAATTTGCAGCCATTAAAAATCATCAAGTCCTTTTTGTAATGTTTTCATTACAAGCCTGTTTTACAGCACTATATCATAATAGCAATGTTTATCGGTGTTGGATGTGATTGGGCAAAGGATCCTGCTGTGTTTATTTTGTGTCTGTTATTGTTAGCCTAGAGTTAAAATATGTCTAGCTATGAAGTCTACATCATTTTAGATATATGACTTTGGGATCTGCAACACAAATAAACTGCATTCCTAAAGGTTAATACTCGCTTGATATCAAATGAAATCACATCACGTCACGTTATACTATGGCACGCCGCATCACACAATGTTATCCGCATCATATCGTATCATATCGTATCGTATCGTATCGCATCGGATCATATATCATATACCATAAAGCATATAGCATAGTATCGTATAAAATCATGTCACATCACATCATATATCATAATCATATCTCATCATATCATATCATATCATATCATATTATATCATATCATATATCATATCATACCATACCATATCATATCATATCATACCGTATCGTATCGTATCGTACCGTATCACATCACATCACAACACATCACACCACATCACATCATATCATATCCCATAATATCATATATCATATCACATCACATCACATCATGTTATATCATATCATATCATGTATCACTCTGAGCGGATTTTCACGATATGTGCATCAATGCGATAAGTAAGTACTGTTTCATAAAACAGTTCTTCACTTCTTTATCAAATCATTAACGTCTGGAAATCGAAGGTCAACATAACGAGATGTCTGTGTTAACCTGCAAATGCGATTCGGAGAACTTCCTCATCACGGGTTCATCACTGTTCTGTGTTCATTGCCAATATTAGCGACTGTGATAATGCAATCTTACAGAACACTCAGTCAATCAACACTTGTCATGGCCACTCACTCTACTTTCGGCATTCTTGACATTTTGGATACGATGAGTCAAATTATTTTTCATTGATGATCACTCTAACTAAAAAACATAGCTCCAAGCGCATTTTTTTTATTTTTAAGGTAAATCAGTTCAGGCAGGCGAACCTCAATATTTAAATCAGTAATTAACAGATTTATTGATCCTTCTATCAGTAACATTGTAAATAGTTATAAGAGATACAGATATTATTAAATTACGCCCAAGCAAGTGAATAGGCAACATGTTTTTCCCCCAAAGGTAGTGACAGAATTCTGTAATGATAGTAGACAACTTATCACAACATGAGGGTCATGATAATATTGACTTTTGAGGCGTACACAAACCTCAGAGATCGTATGACGCGGGATTACATACATTATGTCTTGCCTTACGCGTATTACCATCACTCTAACCATTCACAGCAAACCTGTTATTAAGTTACTAGTGTATTGATTTGTGGCACTACAAACAGTTTGGCATCCATCCACTTTGTACTGGAAGACAGGCAAATTGACATTTTCAACAACGCCTCCCTTTTGACGTCTGCACTCATTGATTGTCAGTTTGACCTTACGACCCCGCCACAACCTGTATATGCATTTGTCACACAACACTGTGTCCTCTGCACTTCCATAATCGTGATGACTAACACGGTTACATTTACACATTTCAAGTTATTCAAGGTTGGTTGAAATCCATCTTGAAATGAGGAATTGAAATGTTACAGTATTTCCAAGTAAAGAATACGGTCATAATACCTACACACAACATCTACTAATTTCATTTAATTATCATTCGATCTGAAATAAAGCAAATCCTACTAATTACGTTTTACTCCTTTAGCTAACCTTAAAGATTATATTTCTATTCCTGGGTAATCTGACAGGCAGAATGCACCCCTGAGACCGAAACAGGAAGCGCTTATTTATATTTTAATATAAAAAAATTGCCTATCCGAACATCATATGAGACGAAATAGTTAGCGAAATTATATTCTAGGTATTGAAGTTGTCTAGGTTTCGATTGGCATTAACGTATATCCAGTTACTCGTGTTACTCGTGTAGAATATGGTTGTCATACGATATCTTTTTTTATTCCAACATAAAATGGCGACATTTGCAAGTGTAGACATTTTGACGCGAGACGATGATGACAAATTTAAACCAATAGAGACAAATATAATATATCGAAAATATATACTATTTTCAATTATGTTTTTTCAGATTCACTTTTTTGCAACATACATGTATACACTCAATTACATTCTTCAAGTGATTGATGCAATGGTAATAAAATAATGTTTATATTGATAACTATGTCAATCAAAGTCAAATCTGTTATGGTTACCATAGTAATGAAATGTTACCCATGTAAAATATTTTACCACCCAAAGAACTGCTCAATATTGGCAGAGATGCATGCTCTACCAAGAGCCCTTTAGGTTTTGTTCGTTTGTTTGTTTGTTTGTTTGTTTGTTTGTTTGTTTTGTTTGTTTTTTGTCTGTATGTATGTATGTATGTATGTATGTATGTATGTATGTATGTATGTATGTATGTATGTATTTATTTATTTATTTATTTATTTATTTATTTATTTATTTATTTATTTCAATTGCATTTGAACAGTTTTTTATATAATGTAAATTTAAGAGTAGTAGCCCGCTACCTAAATTATACATAACATTATACTAAACACAGTTTTGAAATATTGTATAATGGTTAATTTCTACACAGAAAGCCTATTTAAATGACGTTCATAACTTTGTGGCAAGTCAAAATATAATCAAAATTCAAGTCTGCGATTAACGTGGATACATAAAACAAAATGACAAAGAATTTATTTCGGCCATTGTAAATATTTTAAACTGCATTTACATGATCCGGTTTTTTTCTTTACCGGCCTCATTAAATTGTCCATGATCATGCAGTTTCAATAATATTAATATAGGAATCTTAGCAAGTTGACGCAGTTGATGGAATCATTGACGTCATACCACATATTATATTTTTGTGTAAAGATCATTTGTTCATTTGAAAGTCAACCACTGTAACATTCGACATTGTATTTCGGCAATACAAAAGGGTATTGCATATATTCTATATATAATTACTTGAAATACTCAATGGCAAGGTAATTCTGTTGTAATGCAATTCATTAAGTCTACTAATTAAGTATCTAGTACATGTTTCTGTTCTCTGGGAATAGGGATAATGATAACGATAAGATAGCATCCATTTTCTTTCTTATTGTACAGTAACATTTTTGACATTTCCACTAGTTGACGTTCATTACACGTAGTGCTTTACATTCACAGTATTGGAAAGACACAAAAGAAGAGAAAATCGATAGCATTGGAAATTAAAAGGGGTTTTATTTCTATTCAATGAACGTCATCACATTGAAGTTAACAGAGACGTGTATACATAAAGTGAACATACATATATTCTCTGTGGGAAGACAAAAAAGTCAATATAATATCATAACATGACTCCCGGCTGTACAGTTCTAGATTGTTAAATTTGTTAGTATAGACCTGCGGTCAATTTGAGGTGCTTCTTTACGCCCTAGCTAACAGATTTAGTTACAACACACCAAACGAATTGAAAGGCAAAGCCTAAGGACTGTAAAAAAGAAGAAATATCATACGATCGATATTACAATACGGCTTTTGAAACTGTTTTTTAAACGAAATAATATGAAATATGTACACGCCTACGAAATGTTCGATTTTGACGAATAAGAACAAGTAAGGCAGGAGAAAGAATGCTGTATAGTTACTGTCCTGAAAGCGCAAGGCTGACAATCGTGTTTTGCCTCGGGTGGGCTAGTTATTCAACTTTACATAAACTGGGAATGTGAATGAAATCTTTGCAAATAACTAATGTAAATCCATTGGCTCCACCTGACCATTAGTTTACTTTGCCTGTAGCATTGATATTGATTTAGGTGATCGAAATGCTCGTGAATCCAACATGCGCACACTGGCACAGAATACGAATGTCACAGGAACGGTTAATGCCATTGGTTAGGGCAAGGTGACGTGGATTCCAATGTAAGTCTGATAAGCTGGTGATAAGGCTGGGATCAACTTACAGTGGCTTTAATTTGCATATCACGTCTCGGTGTCTTGTATACGTTACTGTAGAAAGCACAACCGATGTTGATATATTCCTTAGAGAAATTCTACCTGCAATAAATTAGAGCTAGTTTCAAGTTACATTATAATAATGATGAAATCTCCATCTATGTGAACATCCAGGCTATGTTAATATATTCGTGATTCAACATTGTGATGATACTTTATGGAAATATTTGTTTTGCTCCTCAGAACCTTCATTTCTTGGTTACTTGTTAAACTTCTTGGTAGACTTTTAGCGATTCAAAGGTAATTATAAGTCATACAAAACCCATGGTTATCAATACCTTCTCTACCAAAGCTGTTCTTCTAATTAAACATACCCACACGTGTAGCGAGACAAATCACAAGGACACATGACAACTAAAAAATATACTGGTTATATGTTAAAATCTAAGTTAACGTAAGGTAAAGAACGACAAGCATTGCAATTATAACAATCTCGACGTAACATTCTTGCATTTCGTTGTAATCCTGTCCACTTGAATGCTGTACATCAATCAGTGTATTTTCGTTCTCGTCAAATAGTCACTGCAGTTAGATTTTAGTAACAGGTAACAGGAACGTGTCAGGAGGAAGTTGCTGGAAGTAATTATACACGCACATAGTCTTGAGTATTCGTACACACCGGTTGTACAAAAGGTTTTGGATCGTTTTCATCTGTTCAGCGGTTTTTGACAGGAATGGAATATTTAGCAGACATGATTCGCACAATTCATTGCCACACTTAAAAGTTTAAAAAATAAGTCATTTATTATCACTTACAGTGGCTGTTGAATGATATAAATTCCGTCCATTTCCACATTTGAAGCTACACACTCAAGAGGCAGTACACATGCTAACAGACTCACATTACGTTATCTTATCACCTGCTACATCATTCACGTCAGGTATCTCCAAGGAAGTTAAGATGACGAGTGACATCTAGAAGGCACTTCTAGCAATTTCACGATCCACTTATCTAGCTTGTGGCAATAAGGGAAAGTGATAAAAAGATATGAATCGCTGTGTGAATGTGAGAAAGACAATAAAAGTAGTGTATAGAATATACGACATCGGTCTATGAGTGTTAGTCGTCATAACCATAACGAGATTGTTGGAAACAAATATTTTCACAGCTAGAGGAATAATCAAGGAAGAATTCGTGAACGGATTTACAAATGCGATATATTCCCAAATGAGATTGTAACGTTCAATACCGCATACGATGTTTTTTTCCGTTGTAAAAGATTAAATGACTTTTCAGTCACGTTCATTCTTCTCATATCAGCATAATACAAGAATCGAATTACAGAGAAATCAAGAAAAAGTAAAGAAGACACGGTAAAACGGTTGCCCAGGTGTGACCTTGCAAATTTTTTTTGTCAAATACAAACAGATCAGGCTTCTTCAAAGACATTAGAGTACAGAGTAAAGAGTGACACAGATAAATCACTGTGTGTATAAACCAACGTAAATAGAACGTCTACGGGAAATATAAACGTGAGAGAATTTACAATGATGCCCAGACAAGATAGTTGGTGAGAAGCAACACTCGTTACGAAGATCAAAGAGAATACCTAACAGGCTAACAAGTCAAGGTGTGTTGAAAGGTCGCTGACGTTCGAACTTGTCGAGTACGATCCAATAATTTTCTTCATACGGGTCATTGGGATGACCCAGTGACGAGAACAAGGCGTACTTCTTTATATACTCACGTTTGAAGGTTCTCAATGGGGTTATGTTCAAACTGTCATAAAGGCAGAAATGGAACACACACAACTCATTCGTCTTTCTCCAATAGTCAAACCATTCTTCCCTGTGCAGACCTTTGTGACATTGCAAGTTCATTTTGAACACATTTGTACCCATGCTAATTAGTCATTTTATAGTATGAACATTTGAAATCAGAAATACCACAAACATATTACAATTGAAAATAATGTTCATATAGACACAATATTCAGGGCTGAAATGAACATTACATGTTTCAGAAGAAGTAAAAATCTTAAATGAAATAGGATATGATTTATAAGGGACTTTACATAACTCCTCACGTGGTAAAAGCTGCAAAAAGGCCTTTAACCTTTCATCGTCATGTAAATATGTCCCAACGGTGTATTATCTTGTAAAGGCTATAGGTAAATATACAGCCGAAAGGATCTAATGATATGTAGACGTAGCATAAGCTAGGCACATCTCAAATACCTATAATTCTTAGTGATTTTGTTACTAATCTTTAAGGAAGGTTGTCTTTGTATGATAATGTAAACAAGTATATAGCTCGTATATAACTGTAGCTAGCTGGGGTACAAAAATCCAATGAGCTATCGAATACGGTCAACTTGAACAGTGCATTCAACCCAACTAAAAATAACGTATTTCCAGTAGTTAGACAAACACAAGCTTAGGTTAAGGTGCCTATCCTGAACATTTTTTGTGATATTACCTTTTCTTCATTGTACATTTTCTCTCTTCTCTTTCTCTTCTGTAAGCTTGAATTTGTAAAGGAGAGTCTGTTTAGGTTCGTCTACATCACAATTGTCTGTACATTACTTTATTTACGCGTCATCGAACTGTCACAGAGGTATTGTGACCAATGATTACGTTGGCTTTAGTTTGAACCAATTTCGCTAATAAATAATAGAAATAATACTACAACAAAATCCAAACCTACCTTCAATATATTCTAATTCCATACATGTACATGTAAGTGGAAACGTTTTTTGTTTTATTTTTGCCTTGCAAGAATACAATATCGTTCTATTGACAAACGTACAACACTTACTGTAGTAAATAATCTGTAACATTTTGAAAACCACGATCAATCTGTTTTTTACCCAGTTTCTAGCTGAAGGTCTGTCCTTCCGATCGTATCATCCAAGATCACGAATAACATCAACTACAATAACTACAACATCTCTTTGTAATTGGGCATGCCACAGTTAGATTCCAATTTGGGTATTGACAGAATTTGTAAATGGTAGAAAAAACTTGTTTACCATCAAGTAGGTGATTTGTGATTATCAAATGTTGACCTGTATTGACAGCTTTAAAATCAAATCAAATTCGCCATGGAAGAAAGCATGAGGAAGAATTAAACTGTTCTCGGGGAAGGGGTGGGGGGTAAGAAAGCAATCCACAATGAATAGTGTCACACTCCATCCACTTAATACAAACTTGCTGCAAAGCAGATTTTCCCCGCTTTGGAAAAGTTTTTATTTTTTGCTGAAAGGATTAAGTCACCCAATAACTCTTACGGAACTTGGTTTGCTTTCAAAATTTCAATAGCATATATCGCATATATCTGATTTCATTAGTTTGTTGTATTATATTTTCAGACACCCTGTAGTGTAGTTTGTATTGAGAGTGGGGTCTGACTCGTTTATCAATTCATTTTGACACCTTTGATAACACATGCCAGAAACCATTATGTAAATTAAACTTTACTCGATGGTATAGTGTAACTTAACTTTCATCACAGGAGTTTCCTTAGAGGATCCTACACTCGACCAGCTATAGATGACCTTATCACCATGTATAACAAATCAAACACTGGGAAGTCAACTTTAATTTTACTCTACTAGTAAAAATGTTCTCCCCCATAGGGAATTATTATGAGTGGTAAAAAAGAATGGCTCGCTTCATTTCCACTTCTTCTGTACAATTCAATCTTCGGTATCTTGACGTACATAACCTTTAGATTTCAAACAACTATTTCCTTGTTTGGCAATCAAATACACATCCGTAGTTCGCATCGTCACAACTACTCTCACTTATAGAACACCTTTTCTAATCTAAAATAGCACATGTTAAAGAACTGGGTACGAATCAACCCATATTCCTGAGGTCTTTAAAAAATATGTCAAAACGTGTACACAAAATACGGTCAGGGTGTAGTATCGGATGTTCGTAAAGGCACGAAGGCGTTCTGATGCATGACTCATTCCTAGACTCTGAAGGACGAAAAATGGTTTCTATCCGCATAACGTATCACAATATTGAATGTTGAGGGTATATCATGGCTTCCATTTATAGCATACCACAAAGTCTTTGTGACGGCAACATTCCATTTCCTACCTTTTTATCGCATCGAAGAAATTCGTATCACGGACAACCCATTTTATGCCCCATTACTTTCTATGCTATATCTAGCCAAGTAGTGCATTGAAAGACGCTCCATGGTTACTTAAGATATAGAATGCATATAATATAGTTTACGTCGTACGAGTGACGATATCCATTCAAAGTCCAAAGACTCCATTCTGTGAGTCATTGACATACTTCTTGCTATCATATACAGCTTGGAAATTGTTACCTTTTGAAATCTTTAAAAGCAGATATTAGAATAGAACTTTGAACTTACTCCCCTTTATGTAATATTATATATACAGATCTATTATATTCTTACTAAATGTATGTATGTATGTATGTATGTATGTATGTATGTATGTGTTTATGTATGTATGTATGTATGTATGTATGTATGTATGTATGTATGTATATGTGTATGTATGTATGTATGTATGTATGTATGTATGTATGTATGTATGTATGTATGTGTGTGTATGTATGTATGTATGTATGTATGTACACACACACACACACATACATACATAGATACATAGATACATAGATACATACATACATACATACATACATACATACATACATACATACATACATACATACATACATACACTGACATTCCATTCTAATGACAGCAATAATATAGCAGGGAAACTTCGCGGGGTAAACATATCTATTTATATTCAAGGGGGTGTAGGCGTTAAATGATAAAGTTGTGTCTCTATGGATCGTGAGGTCATCTCAGTATTCCAGACTCAGTATGGAATGATACCGATCATCAACATGTTGATAACATTTTGTCTTGATAAGTCTACCGAATCCCATGGATCATTGCAACAACGTGCTGTTGCATGCCTGGGGCTAGAACATGCTAAGCTTTTTACGATACACCTATAATAGCGTATAATCACCGTGGAAAGAACTGCATGCGGTTTCATTTATAGCGTTATTGCAGTATATAAAATGGGCTATTCCCTTGATCTCAGCCGAGGAACTAGGGCTTGTAGCATAATCCCCGTACAACATAGTACGGTTACCTGGAGAAGTTTTCATGTCTGAGCGCATTTGAAACGGTCCAGGAATACCCCTAAAGCCAGAAAGGTACTCACTGAGTCGCATAAAACGGGATAACCTCAGTATAAATTTCAACGGCTTAGAACTCGTATACCAGGAATCGGAGTTCAATAAACCGTCATAACAACGGTTCACAAGCAGAGTATGGAACACTACCCCTCAATAGCACGAAGATTAAGTAATACTAGAAACGTATTAAAGTATTATAACATTAAACGTATGAATGACATTGTAAATAAGACAGTTTTCTAGCCGTAGGACATACTGGTATTACAGGAACGGATATTGTTTATAAAATAAGAAAAGGGAAGACAGAATACATACCGTCGAATAGAGTCCAGTGACGCCAGATTCTCGTTCATAATACCGGAGTAGTTGTTTCAGCCCTGGGAAGATTTCCTCTCTAAACGTCCGTACATTCCTGACCCTACCGTTCTAGACGCGGGAGCAACGTCTTAAATTTGTGACTCCCTGCTATTTGACTAAACTCTTTTTAAGTCAAATTATTTATTTAATTAATAAGTGTTAATTCTTTAATTTGATGTACTATTACTATATGAGATTTGATAATCATACAATTAATTGTATTAAGAATAATCCCGATGGTACTTTTCTGCACTTGAGAAAGTAGAGTTACCATGATCATGAGTTACAAGAGATCATCATAAATTAGTTTGAATAACACTGTCATTTTCGGATAACGTGGGTGTCACGATATATATATATATATATATATATATATATATATATATATATATATATATATATATATATATATATATATATATATATATATATATATATATATATATACATTACATGTACACTTATTGTAGGGTCAGTTGGCATTGACAAAGCATGGCAATGGTGGTTAAGTCTGGGCACGGAGGCTGGGTAATCAAGGGCGAGTTTAATTGAGAAGACATTTTAAGTGAATGTGTTAGTACCCAAGAAATAATCTTAGTTCTGTAATGTAATCAATCAACATGTATAAAATACAGGAATATATTATATTAGGGAAGGGAGGTTATGAAAACAGTAACCACTAAGACCCATACAGATTGTGCCTCTTTTGGCCGGAGACAGACATTACGTCTTATCGTGTAAGGATTTCCTCGTGACGAAAAAAATGTATTATGTAGAATCGCAAAATCGAAATCGTGCAGTCGGAACTGTTTGAAGTAAAAGTATGGTATAAATTTTATACATATCCAAAACTCCAACCAATGGGGTGGGGGTGACATTCAGTACTCGTCAAATTACAGAAATCATGTCCAAAGAAGTCAATAAGACCATCATGCTTCAATGCTTCGTACTCTATCTTGTTTGACCGAGGGTGTTACGTCGTGACTGTTACATACCATGTTCTTCGATAGGCACGTCGTCGGCTGTTACTGATCGGTATGATTAAAACTCGTGGTTGTTTAGTACGAAACATCACCCCGTAACTTGGTTGCCTTCAATGAGTTGCACCTTATAATAAAACTATGACATATTTGTAATTCCGTTTCAGATCCCGTTTCAGGTGGATGTATACCGTGAATTTATTCAACACGTGATATATCAGTTTGAAGTTTATTCATTTATTTACCTGGTTTATCCTTGGTAATGACTTAAGTAGCTAGCACTTCTTTCCCTGGAGGCCAAGTTTAAAAAAGACAAAATAAGAAACAACGTTCATATCATAATCTCAAAAATACAACACCGTGTTGTTCATGAAAATGACAAGGAAAAGTACATGAGACAACAACAAAAATATCACATACTTGCTATAAAAATGTTAAAATTGATTAAAACATTCAGAATGTTTTATAGGAAACCTTAAGTGTTATCCTTACGACTCGCGGCTATGACTCCTGTGTCAAAAGTTGATTTATCACGGTATGGTAATGGATTTCACAAGTGAACTGATATACGATATCATTTTGTGTATAGATTTTACAATTCAGTGCAGCGTCAAACCTTATCAAGAATGTGGTAATGCCAGTAGTAATAAAAGGCTATTTGTAACTCGATTCACGCAAAAAGAAACCTCAGTGATTCAGAAAATCCGGTCGACCTTCGTACATCACTTTAATTATTCAAACATATACTAAGGATCGTTAACCTTCAGAACGAACCACTGTGTTTCCCCTTTCACTTCACCTATGACCCCGGGGCTATGACTCCTGTGTCAAAAATTGAGGCTCTCAAGAAATGCACATACATCTTCTTCTTCTTTCAAATACTGTGATATAAAAATACTCTCTTCTGAAACCATTTTTAAGAAGAATGCAATTTACAACAATAAGAACATAGGACAAATAAATGCGAGATATTACCAAGGCAAATATGTTTGTTTGGACCTACAGAATATTCATCTTTGAACATTCCTGTCAACCACGTAACTCTTTTCATACATCCTTGTGATTTTGTTTTCAATTTACTTTTCCATGATTTGTTTCTATACTCTACTGTCTATTAGCTTTGTCTACAGGGGCAAAGGTCAGCAAAGCTAATCTCTTTCCTTCTTTAAGAAACTCAAGATGTGGAAGGTACTGCCTCGTCGGACTCGGAGCAAGAACACATCTGGGAAATCATAGTATATTTCGTAGGCTATCTTGATCCTTCGCAGAGATTGATTTTGCACTAATTCGATTTAAAGGAGGAAAAAGTAGAACATCTATAAAACACGGTTCGTAATGTACAAAAACGTCAGCAACAGTTGGCCGTTGAGGGCTCCCATCTACTGCAGTACGTATACACAATCTATCACGCTTTCGTCTATTGATTAAAAATGAACGTAAGGGGCACACTTGACTCAGGGCAAGTATTCGACGGATTTCGTAACTCAGATTTGATTCAACTGCATTGTAATACTTTGTAATTTTAACGTGACCTTTGTCTACACGTCCAAAACTGTGGTGAAGTTAATTACTTGAGGGACGACCAAATACTTTTTTATAAATGTCAGGAAATGGTCGAATCACTTCTTTCTATAGCAAGTTGGTTACGTTGTTGGCATGCATGGTAACTTACATGGTAATATTGTAGTGAAGTTGCGTGATTTATCGTGGCATACATGACCTAACCTGTCAGGGATTTCCAACGATTTTGCTTACATTTAAAGGGCATACCCTTCTAAGGATCAGAATACATTGTTACTATTAATTATGTTGTTGTTGCTGTTGTTGTTGTTGTTGTTATTGTTATTATTATTATTATTATTGTTGTTGTTGTTGTTGTTGCTGCTGCTGCTGCTGTTGTTGTTGTTGTTGTTGTTTGTCTGTTCTGTTTCTTTGTTGTTGTTATTATTATTATTATTATTATACAATGAATATAAACTATATGTACTGATATAATTATCAAATAAAAAAATAAGAACAGTTCTTTTTTATTTAAGAAAATATTTGTCACTTTACATTAATTGTCTCTTTCTATTATGTAATATTATCTTTCTTTCTAATAGTCAAATATTGTACGTACAATGGTAATTGTTGGGTCAAGTAGCAATTGCAGAAACTGACTGTATGAATTATAGCTGCGGTACTAGTTCCCTCGATTTTTTGTAAATGTTGATATTTCTTGTAAATGTTGATATTTATGCAAATGTTGATATTTATGCAAATGTTGATATTTATGCTAATGTTGACATTTATGCTAATGTTGATATTTATGTAAATATTTCACAATTTACATAATACATGTGATTTAATTAGGCAGTGTCTTTTCTACATGTAAATGTACACCAGAAAGTTTTGAATTACAACTTGAAATATGTATGAATAAATAAAAAATCAGGAAACCGCCCTCAGCGTTGACTTTGAAAGTTTCAGGAGGTTTTTTTTTTGTTTCTTTTTTTACATCCTCAAACGAAGATTGTCCAGCCTTCACATTGTTTTTTTATCTCTGTGAACGGATACCTCGGATACCCTTTGCGTCATTAGAATAACAATTGTTTATCAATACGGGCACGGAAAGACTCAAACGTCGCAACGTTTTGCTGTTACTTTTTTCAAGAAATTCCAAAAAATAGTCTTGGGTCTCCGATCCGTACAAATTGGTGAAATATAAGTTAGAATGATATCAAAACATAGCCATTTTGGAATCCAATATGGCCACCGAATACTGTTTTCGTTCTATGGGAAAATAAAAGATTTACAATTCTTGAAAACAAGGCGGTGAATTCTAAAACAATGTCTTTAATTGTTTCAAAGGGACCAAGAATAATATTGTATATGGTTACATTTTTTCGGAGAGAATGAAAGAGTATTGAAAGAAATTTGTCCCCGGGGTGCATTCTAGCTCTTAAGTCCTTAGTCGGAGCAGATTGCTATAGTTGCAATTTAAAAACAATGTCATGACCTAAGGAGCTCCCGGTCCATTTTAATCCCAACATATTTCTTGATGAAATCATCTTTGAGGTTTTACCCGTTGACAAAATAAAGCTATACTCTATTCAAGAGCACTAAGCGATGTCGTGAAGGCGCAAGATTTTCCAGCAACCGCATTCAATTGTTTTCGCTCCCTAGGGAAATCTAAAGATCGGAAAGTTCTAACGAATCGTGTAGTTCATTTAGATAACTGACGTTGCCCTGCGACAGGCCTAGATACGGTAAATCCTGACCTTTTCAATTCTCACCAAAATAATAACATGATGTCACGGCGGTGCACTGATCCCCTGGTTCCGTATATACGAGAATGAAGCGGCTTTCTAGTTAGCGATGCACATGTACGAACATGTGCATCCATTAAAAGAGATATATTTAAAAGATGTTGGGGGGGGGGGGAAACGATTTTTACGCTACGTATACTTTTATCTCAGAAGCAACAACGCCCGCAGTGTTCACTTACTCGTGAAGCTTTATCACGTTTGTACTACTCTGAACTAAACGACAAGGCACTACTGTTGTGGTCGAGGACGATTCTTGCCTTTTAAAAATAAATATCATTTAAACTTGCAAACCATGCCATTCCAGTAATGGAATTCGTAGTGAAATGCCTACAGTTAGTTTTGCATAAACTATGAATAAATGAATAAAATATACATATTTGATTTACGAATATAAAAAATAATGTTCATTCCTCATAATAACGAGTGTCAGTCACAATGTGTTGAAATAACAATATTTCAACATTGTTCGCATTAATTAGTGGTAGATCGTATCCCCAAGTAGTACCTACAGCAACAGGTTGAATTCGTTATCGCCGTTGAGGGCGTTTACAGCGTCAAGACCTAAAAGTAACTTTGAATTGAATTGAATTGATTTGGTTTGATTTGATTTATTATACAATATCATGTATACAACTTCACACAATACTTTTACCCAGTAGTGATTCAATACTGTTCAGGGTGTGCGACTGTAGCTTACACTGTAAGTTTATAATAAAACGTTAACGTTCCTGTTGCGGCCAGTGCAGTTTTAATCACCTTGTATTATTGCCGAGATTGCCGTTTCCTTAAGAAAATATCGTACGAATCGTGCTGCTACAAATGTATCAATATCTATACTATTAGAACAGGTAGGAGGTTATAGTCAAAACATCATATTTAGCAGGAAAACAACAATCTAAGAAATACTACACACCCTAAAATATGCATCTATATTAATTTTATAATAGAATAGTGTTTATGTCGTTATTTTATTTATATATATATACACTAGAGTGTCTGATGATCGCACTATGCGTGAAACTCCGAGTTACACCCAAGAAAGAGTTCCAGTACTACCAAAACTATTACGCTCTGCCAGTGCGGTATAGAGCACTGTCTTAGCAGATTGATACTCACCGAGTTATATATATATATATATATATATATATATATATATATATATATATATATATATATATATATATATATATATATATATATATATATATATATATATATACTTATTTCCAGCCGAGTTAAAAGCGTATTATATCAGCGTTTGTCACCTAAAAATCAAACATAATATTGCTCGGGTGACACACTATAGAATAGTGTTATTATTGACATTAACTTCAAAGCTCTCTTTCACCAAACAGGTTCATATCTCGATTCGTGACTTCCGTGTATGTGTGTACGTGTGGGTCGGTATCTTTGATTTTGCAAAGTGAGGTACGTAGCAGCAATTTATCTCTGGTATATTAAATGTATCATCAAATGTACCATCGACTGACAACAAGTGTTGTCATTTCCTGCCAATTTTCTTCTTTATGATATAGGAAATTTAATAGAATGGTCAACCTTATGCAAATTAACGTATAGATTACGATCTAAAATTAAAAAGAGGCGAAATTGAAGATTATGGGCAATAGTTTTGACCTGGGATGTTCATTATCGAACTCTCTTAAAAACACAAGCTACTCTGAATTATAATAAAATAAGAATTGTGGAGTGATGAGTTTGTTTATATTATAATTATATAATACATACATACATACATACATACATACATACATACATACATACATACATACATACATACATACATACATACATACATACATACATACATACATATATACATACATACATGCATACATACATACATACATACATACATACATACATACATACATACATACATACATACATACATACATGCATACATGCATGCATGCATGCATGCATGCATGCATGCATGCATGCATGCATACATACATACATACATACATACATACATACATACATACATACATACATACATAAATACATACATACATACATACATACATGCATACGCACGCACACGCACACACGCAGTCATACATACATGCACATACATACATACATATATACATACGCACGCACGCACGCGCGCACACACACACATACATACATACATACATACATACATACATACATACATACATACATACATACATCATGTACATACATACATACATACATACATACATACATACATACATACATACATACATCAATACATACATACATACATACATACATACATACATACATACATACATACATACATACATACATACATACATACATACATACACAGTTCATTGTGTGTGGTCGAAAGACTAGACGTTTTTCCTCCAGGTAGGTTACATAACTTCAGAGATTAAGAATTAACATGGCATTCCTCAACCTGTTTATTTAAACCCTTTTAAATTACAATGTATGTGTTGTAATTGTTATGATAGTCTTTTTTCAGTTACTTGTCGTCTGGGTTTTTTATCTTCCATGTTAGATGTGTGCTTTGGGTTCGTATAGAATTACTACAGGGTTACGACAACTTACACAATTATGTAAATCCTATTCAAGCCTTCGCCCACTTGCTCGACGCTACTCGTCTAGTTCAATGAAATGGAAAGCAGGAAAATGGAAAGCTTTGTTGTAACCTAGAAATGGAAGGGACTAAATGTAGCCGGATATTGAGCTCTTCAATCGGGGTATTATTGTCTTTATTCTCTGCGACGTTTTACGGTTTTGGTGCTCTTCTGTCCAGGCTCATGTCGGACGGTGCAATATCTGTATTGCATCAGATATTTCTGTTGTCTCTAACGTGTTCTGTTGGCATCCTTCCTTTTGCGATATATCACAAGGTACAGTTACTGCCTGGTGACAAAATCAAAGCAGTCCTTATGATTAGTATTGGACTTCTAAATCTCCTAGCATGTGTCGGTTTTTACTACGTTTTGAGGATTAGGATGTTACATGGCGGCATTCTGTGTATCATATGGATTAGGGTCAGAAGCCATGTTCCACAGTCTCTACTTCGAACGGGTTGCTGTGATGTCTATTATCCTAAGTTATGAAATACCAGTATCATACATTTTACAATATTTCATAATGGGAATCCCTCTAAACGTTTTAAACATCATAGGGACGGTGTTGATTTTCCTTGGTTCTTGTTTACTGTCCATGAAGGGTCTGCTGGAGAATTTAGACACAGCTGACAAGAAAGATCAACATGAGGCAGACTGATTCAGTAACCCATGGCAAACGATAAAAGAAATATTCTCGGTAGTAGTTGAATGACAAAACATTTAAGTCTTGATATGTTCACTATTACCAGTAATACTTTACACAGTGAATTTCACAATACCGTTCAGCTTTTCTCTTTGATACAACCATGCAGAAACCAACAAGAATTTCCATATGCCACACTTGAATTTGCAAGATTACATTTTTTTGCTACATTTAGTCTAAATGAAATAAACCATTTAAGCGTATTGCAATTCCATGCAGACATTTGGGTGCCAGTATCAAGCACCCAATGAAGAGCGCGTAACATGTCCTTTGGTGTGGCATGTGTAGTTCATTGCACGTAGATCTCAGACAAAATGTAGCAAGAAACTGTACTCATTTAATCTTGCAGTCTTGAAGTATAACATGTGCAGTTTCTTATTAGAGGTATTGGAGAAATTCGCTGTATCTCCTACTGATGTACACTTCAAAAGTGGATCCAAGATCAGGCTTAATTTACCTTAGCTACACGCATTCACACCCGGAAAGGTCATTTCTTCAACCCACAACTGTGAACCCCCTCCCCCCTTGTGTCATCATATATATTGAGTTGTATGAAATACTTCTAAACTTTGTATATTTTAGAGCAATGATACTTTTGTGAACAATTATAGCAACTTAGCAGAAATTTTACAGTACGTTAGCAGTTAGCATTAGTAATATATTCTAGAATACTGATGTGTAACCTTATAAATCCCAAGAATGAATTTATGAGTCAGGACTGTAATTACTTTCACGAACTCTTTTTCTAACTCTATGTATGACTGCTCTCATTATTGTACCTGTAATACGTACCTGTATTTCTTTCATTTAGGCCATTTTCGAAATAAGTTTTTTCGCTATGTCACCATGGGTCATTGACATCTTTCATGAATGTACGAACAAACAAACAATGTCGTAAATTTGATAATCAGGTCAATGGGAGTGAAGTGATTCAAATATATCATTAAGAAGATTAGATTTAGTTCTTATTGTAATCCTGAAAATAGATGATAATGACATATCATGTGATGCAGTTTGAAGAATTGTTTGTCATACTTTAAATGTAGAAATGAATGTAATTGCTGAGATGTATAAATAAGAGGGCCAATTTTAGAGGGGATCAGAGGAACTTGAAAAATATAGAAGGAAATTAACCGTTAGGCATTAAGATCGGTCAATTCGTTGAACCAGATATCTTTCGGGAATAGTGGACCATTCACATACATTCATCAGTCCAAGGGTTCCGGTTGGTAACTCATTTGGCAAGCCGAGAAGAAATTGGTTGACTGGTTACATATATAGACGCAGGATAGTTGGTGTGGCGGAGAAGACTTTATTCGGATCGACGTCGACGTTGAAGGCAGACAGCTCTGGATAGAACCATTTCACTGTCTTCAAATACTATTATGTCAACCATTCCACACCTTTGGATGTTATATTAGTTTTAAATCGTTTGCATGTCCGTGTGTGTGTGTGTGTGTGTGTGTGTGTGTGTGTGAGAGAGAGAGCAAGTGAGCAAACATTCAAAAACGTATACAAAAATACCTAGCAACCACGCCCATAACAACAGCCAAACAATTGTGTATTCCACAAAGATAACAACAGGGATTAATAGACAACTGAATAAACATTCAAAACATGTATGCAAATGTGCCTAGCAACAAGATCAACAGCCAAATGATCGCATATATTGCGAAGATAACAACTGAGATTGGATTAATGGGCAGCTGAATAAACATTTCAAAAGTGTATGCAAATGTGCATAGCAACAAGACCACGCCCACAGCAACATCCAAATGATCGCATATATTGCAAAGATAAGAGGGATTAATAGACAATTTAATAAAACATTCAAAAATGTATGCAATATACCTAGCAAAAGGACCACGCCAATAGCAACAACAATATGATAATGCATATCACAAAGATAACATCAGTTGTTCATAGACAAATGAACGAACATTCAGAAATATGCAAATATGTCTAGCAACATGACCACCCCATAGCAACAGCCAAATGATCGCGTATATTGCTAAGATAACAACAGAACTGTAAAGTTTAATGTTTATTTATTTATTTAATTATTTTTATTTATTTTTATTTTATTTTTTTATTTATTTATTTATTTACATAAGCAACTGGATAACCATTCAGAAAATGAACACCTAGGTATGGATGAGCAGGTGAATTAAAAATTTCAAAAACTGTACAGTTGTGCTATGCCAACGCCATTGGCGCTATTTTTTATGCATCTCCCCCCTAAACATCCAAGGTTTTATTAAACAAAGCGACTTCACAAGGTATTCTTCCCCTCGATCTGAATGTAACAGAGCTTCTGTTTTCTGTTAGTGGCACCCTTTGAACCCCAAGCCCCTCTGCAGGGGGTCATATAGGTGAGAGTATCAGGTTACATAACACCTGGTGTCCAAACTGAACAAGTTTGACCGTATATCACCATATATTTGTGAAATCAACATATAACAATGATCCCAAAAATATGCAAATTTTGACCATGTGACCTAATTTAATATTCAAATGCCCGCCAACACAACAAAGCTATTGAATTGTTCACACATTTTTCAATTTGTATTGGTGAACCTAAAAAATCTTCATTTTTAATTGCAATTTTTTGTTTAATGTCAAAAACCTTTGGAATGATCTGCAAATACTATATAATATGTAAATACTTGGGCTCAAAACCTTCCTTTGAAATATCAGCTGCCATGCAAGCTGCATACCTAAAGGAATAATATCGTAGTGTAATTGTTGGTTTCATGTGGCCTTGTATGAATATTCATTCTTACTACCTTTAATAACCTAAAGCAGAATGTATGAAAGTGATTTCAAAGCTATTGGTGGCTTTCATGTATTTTTCTGTTCGTACAAAGCTATCTATCTTTTCCACTTTACAATCTTTTCAAGGTGCTCCAATCATTTAAAATAACTGTCCCCAAGCACCTCTCGGTTTCTTTAAGGTCTCATCTCATATATGTTTAAAGAGAGAAGACATGCATGTTTCAGCGGTATGTTACTTTTGAAGGGTTCTCTTTCATGTTTTCCTAATTTCGAGGCATATGAGTCAAATTGCTATCATTCTTACATGTGCCATTACCTTTCTATTTCCTGCAGTAGGATTATGTTGAATACATTGAAAGAGAGAGAGAGAGAGAGAGAGAGAGAGAGACAGACAGACAGACAGACAGACAGACAGACAGACAGACAGACAGACAGACAGACAGACAGAGACACAGGAGAGACAGAGAAAGAGAGACAGACAGACAGACAGACAGACAGACAGACAGACAGACAGACAGACAGACAGACAGACAGACAGACAGACAGACAGACAGACAGGACATATAACCAAACCGAACGTATCAAGCTGTTTACATCATAACGTCAGTTGTTTTCTCTTGTACATGTATATTCCTGCTTGAGTGATGTCAGGGTGAACTCACATATATTAGGGCACTTATAAGTAGGTTTAATTTTTTTGGAGATTTTTTTATTAACAAAATACAGACTTAGCCACGGTACAAACATATATAAAACGCCGTATTTTGTCCTGACCTGTCCCGTCTCGTTAGATTTTCTGGTGTTTAGGTCAGTATTTGATTTGTTGTATGTATCCTTTTTTATATGAGCGTGTATTGGCGTGTTATATTTTTCTAAAAACTGTGTCGCAGACTGGAAATATTATCTTATGCTATGTACTGCATCAATCTTCAAAACCTCGCTTCCAAAATTAAAGAGGGATTTTAGCGGTGTTCGATCATTTCCCGTTATATTTCCATTTATCAGAAAGGTAAGGTTAGAGTTACAGCTTACGGTCAAGAGCGTTTTGTTAAAATCATATCTGCTTCAGAGCTATTACAAAGTCGTGCGACATCATAATCTGCGAGCGACTGTCGGGTGTATAATCCAGTCCGCTTGAAATCGCAAATAGAGTTGGAGTTAATGCAGTTCTAAGTGTTGCATGTTCTTCAGATAGTCCACGATTGAGCATTGCATTGTTCTAGAAAGAACACATCTACCATCCCTTTTCTAAACGTATGACTTTGATTGCACATGTAAACAATATACAAACTGCATATATCACGATAAAATTGACTATCAATAAATAAGCAACACATTTGATACATTATGAGTCATATACATGTATATCAATACAGGTGTGTATTTTCCTCCATCGCGCCTAAACTTCATTTTCCTCTGATACCACTGCTGTCACCGTGACTGTTGTCTCTGGGTTGACTTTGGGCTTTCTTTTCATCGTTAAGCATTTGTGTCCGCAGCAGGCTGCGTCACTGAAAATCTGGGCCAAAGCACGTCGGTAATTCTCGTTTCTCCAAGTGTAGATATAGGGATTAACTGACGCGTTGGCATACCAAGCGATTTGGGCGAAGCGTCTATACATTGCGGGTATAGTATTGCATCCTTTTGGCAGAAATACTACTATAGATGCTGGCGCCCATGACACCAAGTGGGCTATGAATATGAGAAACATCTTCATCAATAGTTTTATGTCCTCTTTCAGGAGTTTGATCTCTTTCGCTCTGTTTATAGACGATGTCTGGTCCCCGAGTCTTTTGTCAGCCCAGGCCGCCATGTTACGCCTTTGTTTCAATGTTATTTGGAATATCAGAAAGTAACACATGCCGGTTGTAGTGATGGCGACGGCTGGGAAGGCGAACTGAAACTTTAGCCAGTGTTTGGCGAATATTCCGGGTTCGGCTAGAAGGTTTGCAAAACAATCGCTATAGATCTTGTTAAATCTTGCAAGGTCTCCTCGAACAACAAAGAACGATGTGAATGCGATTGCCATTAACCAAGTCAGGACACTCATAAAAGTGCAGTTTCTTCTATTGAACCAGCGATCAAATGTTAACATAGGTTTACAAATTTTGACGTAATTGTGGACAGAAATGATGAAAATGTTCATGGTCGATAGATAGAAGGACATCATTTTTACAGGAATGAAGAACCGACAAGACGAAGTCCCGAACAAAGGACGCTTGTAGATAAATGAATACATCAAATTTGGCTCAACCAAAATGTTTATGAGAAAGTTACTTATGGACAAGTTAAGTAGAAACAGACTCACGGTATTCCGTCGTGTTCGTTGGCCACGCATTGCGTGAACTACTACGGCCAAAACGGGAACATTACCGATGACACCACCGATCATTAACGTGGTTAAGATAATACACCGGAGTACCAACTCCCAATTTGCTTGCCTCGCGTCAGCCAGTGAACACATGAAAATATTGCCATGATCGGCAGATTGGTTCGTTGAGTTTGCCATGATTGTTCTGCGCTACGGAACCTGTTCAAAACAGAACTGTGACAGACTGTACGATGTAGTCCCAGCAATGTGTTGCTATATGATACAACTATCAACATAATTTATGAAGCAAATACACGATGCAGCCAATGTGAACCTGTTTTCGTCTTCGTTGAGACTGAAAATATTTTTTTTTAATTATGTATACATTGTTTGGATCAGACTCGAGGCCCACATTAATAAAATATACTAGGAATGAGAATATACATACACAAATCCTTAAAACTAAACTATCCACGGAAAAAAAGAGCCAGGATAATGCCCATCAACAAGTAATGACACTAATCAATAAAGAATATCACTGGAGAGAATCATGGTACATACATGAATAAACACACTGTACATAAACATTACTACTATTCGTATCTAATACTCTGTTCAGAAAATTTAAAACACTTTTCCGGACAAATTTACCGAAAGACAAATCTGAATAAGAAACAAACATAGATTTTTATACTACACCACCTGGAAAATTTTAAAAACAAATTCTAATAAAAACAATTATTGTACGCAATAAGAGTTTGTCACTACTCGTTGATGGACTTGTAATGACAAGTCCTTGTATTTTCACAGGCCGAATGACGACAGAGATTGGAGAAAGGGGAATGACACACACACACACACACACACACACACACACACACACACACACACACACATATATATATATATATATATATATATATATATATATATATATATATATATATATATATATATATATATATATATATATATATATATACCACATACTCATAAGCCTAGTTGAATGCGAACGAACAAATATGTATGGAGTTTATACCCTGGTTTTATACCCTGAACATTATATCACAATATGTTATCATTATACTGACAGCAGATATACCCTGTCATTCAGTAAAGTGCTATATGTGCACGACGTGCGTATATCTTAAATGTTTTCTTGCATAATACATGGAAGAAATAAGACACAATTAGTAACGCCAAATTTACTACAATATGTATGAAATTGATTAGTTTTGGTAATTGATTCTGAAGGTCAATGACAAAGTCATGAACAGTAAATATATTAAAAAGAATCTTTGTCCCTGCAATATAGGCGTAGACACTTAAATGAAGTCTTTATATGAATTTGCTTGGTTATTTGGTAAACGGTTGATTTGTTCATGAGAAACAAGGCTTCCAACAGGGCTTAACTGTGAGACATAAAGCTGATCTAGACGCGAAATTGGATCCTCCCTGAAGGTAAGGTACCAACATCTGGCAGTATCTTCATTTTGGAATGAATACCTCAAATAATATATCACTCTCTCCTTTAAATGTCAAAGTAGGTTTAGGGTAACATAATAGTATTATTACAGTTCAAATTGGTATTTATCCCTGAAAAGATCCATGGTTGAGTCGTAACTGTTTTTGCAAATATTCCTACAATTTAGTTCAATTTGAGAACGTTAAGAAGATAAAAACAATCAAACTGCAGATTTAAAAATGAAAGATTTCCAATACTTATATTAAATATCACTACATAACAGTAATATCAAACCACTTCGCAAATGTATATACCTGCATGTAAAGGCAAAGCGTATATGTAATTTCCAGGTTTTACGAAGGAGCGTGACGTCATCGATGCCGAATTATTCCTCTCATGTCGTCCGTATCCCTCCGCGCCGGTATGTGAGCAGGGCTGCAGACACATAAAGGGAATGACGAGTCCGAGATGACGTCGTATGATTGAAAATATTTCGATCGAAAGTGTGAGTAGTTTTGTACTCTGTTTAAGCCTAAAAAATGTTTCGTTCCGGTTACCCGACCCTCCCTACTTTTTCACTGCCGATCCTAAACTGGCTTTTACGTAATCGAGAAAAAAAATAATGAAATAGCGAAAATCGTGAAGTCTTGCAAAACATAGTGCATGCGGAAACTGACATCAACGTAAAAAGACAATATAAAACTGTTCTTCCAATCTGTAATGGCTGTACATCTGATGAGAAGAAACCAATAACACAGAGACAATATGGAAAACAACGAAAAACATAACTACCTGAACTAGACACTCACATATGAAAATAAGATGTCAATAAAAGAAAACAACAAAAAATCTACCTACCCCACCTATTCTAAAATTTAGAGTAAATCAGAACCAAGCAATTATTTTTGTTTGACCTTTTGTCAGGCCAGGCTGTCCAATATTCAATAATCACGAATTAAAAAAGAAAACCATGTTTCACATAATTACTTTATTCATTGTGAAATTGTGATCGACACATTTAATAAAAACATCGTAAAACGAATGTTAATTTTTACATCATTCAACGTACTTCCGACCATATCACTATACCTCTGACGCCAGAAGTAATGTAATATGAAATGTACGAGTTTTGTACTACTCTACTTTGACGTCACACCCTGGGAATATGAGGGTCTATGTATATAATAATATGGGTTTATTACCTGATATATTCCTCTTCGTCTGTTGTATTATCACGAAGCATTCTCGCAAACCAGAGCTGTTATTTCTTCCGCTACACTTCGAAATAAAACAATTGGGGGGGGGGGGGGGCACGTACGTTAGGAACGGTGCCGTAAAACAGGCCGTGGTTTGCGACGATGTACCGTGAGTGCCATTTCTGCAAACTTAAGTAAAACGAGTATTTTCTCAGCCCACGCCATCACGTTATGCTTTGGCTTCAGTTACTTGATACGTACATTGCGAAGTATCTTTTCCGGTCCGGTGTGATAATCCTCAATTTTGAAAATGTTAAGACGATAGGTAACTGTCTTTTCAGGGAGGTTACATTTATTCCGAGGTCATCGCATTAGTGTTATCGAGATATCGTCAATGATATGGAGCCATAAGGATTACATAGATTATTCTTTTGATCTGGGTCACTTTTCTATAGCACTACCAAACAACCGTTTTTCACACCCGGATTGTAATTTTAATCCGAAATACACCTTCAAGACGCTTGGTAGAACGTGGAAAAAACAAGGATATGAAAAGTGAAACCCCGAAACAGATAAGATGTAATGTTAATTTTATTCCACCCAAAGTGACAATTTTTTTTAAAAGACGAAATTTCAATAATCCTAGATCACGTGCTCGCTGCTACCTGCGTTTTCTTTTTCGTTTGTGATCAAATACCTAATATTACCATTTGTAGAATGAAGACTTTAACAATGAAGTTGCTCATAATCCTGGAGAATTATAATACTCTTTAAAAAATCACCAAAGTGACTGATATGTATAACGAATAGACTTGCTGAGGTCTTTGGGTTTCATTATCTAGTTCGGAGAGTGCTACTGTTAAATGGAAACAAAATACACAAAAATTTTCTTTTAAAAAAAAAATAAGAGTAACAAACTTAAAGCATTTGAAGTTAATGAGATAAAAAAATCTCCCAAGAGACTAATGCCGGGTAAGTGGTACATCGATGGAATTGAAGATGTGGCAGTGATGGGATGCTAAAATAGCGAAGTGGTGGAAAGTTAAAAATGACACCCCCTCCCCCCCCCCCAAGTAGTTCCTTTTTCATGAAATATGGTACTCCACGTGAAATATGACTCCTCCTCCACCCCCACCCCCACCCCATCCCCTCCCCCAACCCCACCTTTTTTAATTCTCCCATTGGTCCTCCCCCGAATTACATTACATTAAGACTATCTTGAAATCTTGCCAGGTGGTCAAATAGTAATGCTGTAGTATCTAACTTTTTAAATTTATCACATTATTCAGAGTTTGAGACGTGGTGCATTTCAATCAGCTATTCACATACATACATACATACATACATACATACATACATACATACATACATACATACATACATACATCATACATACATACATACATACATACATACATACACGCATGCACGCACGCACGCACACACACACACATACATACATACATACATACATACATACATACATACATACATACATACATACATGCATACACGCATGCACGCACGCACACACACATACATACATACATACATACATACATACATACATACATACATACATACATACATACATACATACATACATACCTTGGAGTTGTTGCTTAATAAAGAATGTGTCGAGAACGACCTTCATTATCGCAGCAATATTGAACCATACATGAAAGGTCAGTGATATCCATGATCACTTTATTTGATATTGAAAGTAGGTCCTTTCAACCTTCCACATTAATAACCAACTGTGGCACCATGTTAGTTGACAATGTGTTTGCGCGTTGAGCAATGCATCGTTTTAATTGAATATTCGTGTTTTTTTAATTAAGTTGCTTGATGTTTGCTTTTATTTACATCCTGGACAAAGAATTTCATAACAGTAGACTTCTCAGAAGAAAAAAAAATAAAAAAATAAAATCAAGTTGAGTGTGTCATTTTCAAACGTGTGTCATTTTCTTAAAGATCGTGCAATTTCAGTTTGAAATATCGGTAATATACAATCTGCAATGCTAAGGGGAAAAGGAGAAAAAATTAGCAATCTTGTCACGTGGTTTACGAGAGTAAATGTCAATGTTGCCCCAAATTTGCAAAACGCAACATAAGTGGTGAAGCATTGATTATCAAACAGCCGTGAAAATACCGATATTTTGCCGTATATCTTGTCACAAATCAATGTATGAAATGTCACAGTTGGGTAGATGAAAAATCAAACGATTTCCTATAGGTCCATTCATTGATTGCATTAAAAAACCTCGTGCACTTTGTCCTTGTGACTGATCTATATCTCGGATAATAATGGTCTGTATAGTTGTCCATATACACCATTGTTTTAACTCATGCACTTGATTGTCAAAGTGTTTTTCACCATTTCATTAATCCCCAAATGCTGTATCATCAGCATATTTGACCACCTGTCCCTTTGCACTTGTGCTTTCTAGATCATTTGTGTACAAAGTGAACAGAACAGGATAGATTACCGAGCCCTGGGGTGCACCAGTATACGTACTATGCATACTAGACACTGTTGCGGACGAATTGTGATTAATCACACCTGTCCCACTTTACTAGCTATATAGACTAACATACTGCCTTCTATTAGTTAGAAAATCTAACACCCAAAGTATTATGTTGAGGTTGGCATTCATTGCATTTAACTTGTTCACCATTAGATGTGGCTGTATGGTGTTGAAAGCTGATGAAAAGTCAACGAATAGAATACGGACAAAAGACTTGGGTTGTTCCAGATGAAAAGGACTTGATGTAGTAGGGCTATAACGGCATCTTCGACTCATCTGTTAGCTCTGTACGCAAATTGATGATGATGATGATGATGATGATGATGATGATGATGATGATGATGATGATGATGATGAAGTGGGTCAACTTGGTCAGTAATGCGACTTAAAACAAAAAGTAGGAGTCGTCTTAAACATAGTGATAAGGTAACTATAAAGAAACAACTTGACATGTTTAATATATACATGACAATGTATACAATCAAATGGCAATGCCGACAGTACATGAAAAACGAAAAACAAATATACAGAAGTAGTTATCATTCAGCCTACAGGAGACAGTATTTCATCCTTCAAGATTCGCAATGTTAAATGGCATAAAGCATTTAAAGTATACTGATATTGCAATATGGAACTGTTTACCCAGTCTATAAGGCACTCTCAGTCTGAATATAGTGTTTCTACATTTTTCTGTTTTAATCATTAATCGATTTTCTATGTGATTAGTTATATTGTCAGACTTTGATAATCATTTAAATCATTATTTTTTCCTTTTTAATTTTGCCAAATTAATGAATTTAAAATTCTAATATCAATTCCAAATGCGTATTTTCATTATCATTTTATGTTTCAATTCTATTCCGTGTTACTTCATTTCAGACAGGACTATCATTTTTACATGATGTTCATATATATATTTTCTGCATAAGGATTGATTTTTTTTTAAAGATCTGGATAGGTAGTCACCTGTCTTTACAATTATTCAGTTGTATGACAAATGCCTATATTTGTGTTTTGGGTGTGCTCATAACAAGTGCACAATTTCATTAATATTCATGTGCAACTCTTGAAGTATGTAAAGGACGAAAGGTTTACAATCTCTGTCTGACAGCTGAATTAGTTTTCCTAAACGTGTTGGGGTTAGCCGTCTATGGTGTTACAAACGCAGCGAGCAAAGTGAGGCAGAACGACAATGTGGGTAATTTGATATTACACAGTGCACTAAAATATGGTAAAGTTAACAGCTAGGTTGAAGATGTGAGCAGGTGAAGCTAGTACAGTGAGTGTGGTGGTGAGGTTCCAAAAGCCACTGTCATCGTTTATTCACTTGCCCCAAAATCTCCCAAGGCCCTGTTCAAATCTCTCGCCCCAAAAAATTAATTTCGCCCCTTATATATCGTATTGAATACTCTAATTTGCACAAGATTGGCCATTTCATGAACTGGACAAAATATTAATTGCCTATCTGTTTTATGAATTGGACAGTTTCACCGATATGTTATTTTATATTAATGTATATGTGTACGTATGTATGTACGTATGTATGTATGTATGTATGTATGTATGTATGTATGTATGTATATATATATATATATATATATATATATATATATATATATATATATATATATATATATATATATATATATATATATATATATAACTCGGTGAGTATCAATCTGCTAAGACAGTGCTCTATACCGCAGTGGCAGAGCGTAATAGTTTTGGTAGTACTGGAACTCTTTCTTGGTTGTAACTCGGAGTTTCACGCATTGCGCGATCATCAGACAACTTTGTTGTCTGATGATCGCGCAATGCGTGAAACTCCGAGTTACAACCAAGAAAGAGTTCCAGTACTACCAAAACTATATATATATATATATATATATATATATATATATATATATATATATATATATATATATATATATATATATATATATATATATATATAATACCCACCTTCCGATAACCTTCCTATCTCAAACGTGTATTATAGATTGACATATCCATTGACAACCCTCTCCTCGCATAAATAATGACTACTCCCTAAATTACTATAGTATACCGAAATACCTAGTAATTGAGTTTCATTGACATCCACTATTGTGGGTACAGAGGGAGGTCATTTCAATATAGAGCTGTGTAGGAGTGTCGTCTTAAGTGGACCCCATCGCTGTCATCGGTGTGGATACTTTATTCTATGCATGTCACTCAGGCTTTGTTAACTAAAGTGACCCTTCATAAAGTAATATAACTCGAGTTCGTCAGTCCATTGTGATTGTACGGCTGAATGGTGATAGCAGGTGCTATTATCTGCTTCTTTGATGCGTGGATGTTAGATGTCGACAAACATAAATGACACACAGTCATCGGTCGGTGTATTGTTTTGCAAATATCACGCCCTATGGCTGCATGGACCTTAACACACGCACTCGAAATAGTTTAATTATTGATGAGCTTAACAACAGCAAACATTACAACAAAGTGCTCTACTGTTGGAAGCAACAAGTGACGTTCACAGTGGCTTTTACTTCGGCTTTACGCTGTTTTGTTCAAAAGCCGTAACGTTAGTTGCATCTTCCTGTGTTGACTCGCTGTGTGTGTGTGTATTGGAGATGCTTTTTTTCAACACCAGCAACGGCTTTAGCGACTGGGAATGCAGTATGTCAGATCGGTTACTGATGAAAGCTACTTACATGTACAAGTAAACGAGAGGTTATTTTTAAACCACGGAATCGATCGATCGACCCGTAGCTGCTGTTTTCCCGTAAGTACCGTATAACTTGCTGTATATGAATCGTGTATCAGATCGTGGTACCCCGAAGCGTTCCCTTGTAGGTAAACAGCGCTCGGTATTTTAAGTCCTCGAATTCAAAATTGCTTGGATAGTTGACGTCACTGACAGACGATGTTTAATTACAACACAGCAAAAAGACAATATAGCCGTCGAGTTAAATCAATAGCTGTCGCGAAAGTGGTCGCTTCCTTTCTCTAGTTCAGGTGACATTTACCCTGGTCTCAGATTCACAGTTTTTACAGTTTATCGGCTAGGTTGTGATAACGCCTTTGTTGTTACGTTATGTTACACGCAACGAAGCAGACACGATTTGCCCTTTGTGTTATTTCAATGCAAGTGAAGAAACAACACAGAATAAGGTATGTGTTCACTATTGAGTGTCTTACCATCACAAAGACACTGTTGCCGTGCGAGGTATTGAACACCGTCCACATTAGCAATTGTCAACGTCTACATTATTACCCGTACAAGCCATTAGACGGACGATCTATTGTAAACGGTCGGTAGTTATGGACATATTACTGATCAAGGGACAATAACAAGTAGTACAAACGTTACCGATGTCGAAGAGGCACTTTCATTTCCGACTGGAGCATTCGTTAAATACACTCTGCTTTCAATACAAATCCATCGGCAGTTGAAATCAAATAAAAATGAAATTTAATTTCGTTACCATAGTCTCACCAGGAGGTGGTAGATAGGTTATGAATTGCCGAGGAGATGAATTTGATAGAATTTCTAATTCTCATTTTCGCCATGATTTACCTGTCGTATTTGATTTTGTCATTGACTTCGTCGTTCTGGTCGTCGACGTCGACGTCCTTGCCATCGTTGTGTTAGCCTGCTTGTCGATGTCAACACTGTACGTAATTATTGATGGTGTTGTTCTTGTTCATGTTTTAATAGTAGTTGTAGTCTTGGTGATGTTTGGTGGTGGTGGTGTTGTTGTTGATAGTGGTAGTTATGATTTACTTGGTGATGATGATTGTTTTGGTTGTGGTAGTGTTGTTGTTGTTGTTGTTGTTGTTGTTGTTGGTGGTGGTGGTGGTGGTGGTGGTGGTGGTGGTGGTGTTGATAGTGGTAATGATTTACTTGGTGGTGATGATGGTTTTGGTTGTGGTAGTGTTGTTGTTGTTGTTGTTGTTGTTGTTGATGATGTTGTTGCTGGTGGTGATGGTGGTGGTGGTGGTGGTGGTGGTAGTAGTAGTGATATTATGGTGGCGGTGGTACTGTGGTGGTTGTGGTGTTAGTGAGGGTGACGTTAGCTCTGGTACTGTGGCGGTGGTGGTAGTCATGATTATGTTTGATCATCTACTGAACTTCTGCCCTTAGTACTTTTAACCTACTGGTGATAGAGCACATTTTATTCGTTATCACCTAAATGGGAATATCGTGTTCCGAACTGTTCAATCAGTCTGTTTTTATTTTCCCTACTAAAGGTTTCCATAGCCACAAACTCTCCTTATATGAAAACATTAGGTACCATGTCAATTCGACCACTGTGTATAATTTTCTTAATCAAAATTGCTTTTAACAAATTGATGGTACCGTTTCCAATTCAGAAATTATCAGAAGAGTACATTGAAACAAATCAGAACAGTGTAAAGATTTCACGTATCTCATTTAGTGTATATTGGCACGAATACAATTAAAATAACAATTATGAAGAAAAGAGCTCGTGTGTAAAGAATGACAAAATACTTACAGGAGAGAATGAAGTTGCCTTGGTGTTTCAGTCATGAACCCGCGATGATGTTTTTGACAGTCACAAACTTGGACACATTTCAACTCCAGACGACCACACAAGAACATAGGCACAACACACACAACAGGATTCTTTATCTAATCACATTGAATAGTGATAAAGCACTGTTATTCTTTACAGTGCATGTGTTTTATGACTTTAATTGTTTACTTTACAACTGATAATCCATATGGCATCTTGTCATTTGAAGTTGTCTGAGTGTGTGTTTAAAAAAAAATAATGATGTGTTCCGGGAGTGAAACACCAAGACCATTCCATTTCTCCCGTATAATGTATTATCGCAAAATGTATACGATATCGTCAACGTGTTAAAAACACTAGACAAAACCACAGACAACTAAAAACAAAACAAACAATTATCCAAACTCGCATCATCAATCCAATATTGCTTTCTCTTTCACAGAAGACTACGGATCTCTTTCTAACCTGAAAGTGTTATAAGAATACCACCTCAAATCGCATGATCAAATACAAAAAAAAACATATTAAATTCTTCCAACGATCGTGTTGGTAGAGGTCAATACAGCCGTACATAATTTTGGCGACGTATTTTACATAGTCAAAGTCAATCCAATGTGAGACAGTTTGTATCTACAGTAGTTCGTTTGCAAGTTAGTGTTCGCTAGCTCTGTTTGATCCACTGTGGTTTGGTACTAGCCATGCAGTAAAAAAAAAAACAGTAAGAAACCGCACATGCTACATTTTTTTAAAGATAGAGGATCGCAATTTCTTGTTACATCTTCTTTAGATAAAATAACGTATACTGCAGTGTTTTGATGTCTGTATTTGATGTCTTGCATGAAGCTCATTTAGCTCATTTCATATCACAAGTTTAGTCAAAATATTGCAAGAAACTGTTCATTCAATCTCACTAAAAAATATCTTAAAATATAGCATCACTAGTGTACATTTTTATAGATTTTTTTGTGTGTGATTGTATCCAAACTGTGCCCTAACACTAGCATACATCGCGTTGTATTCGAAGCTGTGTTATTGAAATCAGAATAAAAACCACCATGTATTATGCATACTCATTTCTACCCACTTCTAATGCCAATCTAAATTCTTGGGTCACCAATAATTTATGTATTCAAATCGTTCATGTTAATTGACTATATATATTATTGCATCCTTGTAATAGCAAAAATGTAGACCCGTATATACTGACCGCATATATATATATATATATATATGGACATACATATTTGGATGAGTTTTAACTGTATATTTGAATTTAATATATATCTACATTATTGTATATTATAAGATATAATATATATACAAATATGTTTCAAGCTAGGGAGTAAGGTTTACCATAGGATTAGGTATAGGAATAGGGTTAAACTCCCTAGCATTACCCTTATTTGCATCTCCTGCAATGAGTGGATACTGTTCTACATGCATGAATGTGTCCCCGAGTAATGATCAAATGGTAATTCAGTGAGTAAAATACTGTCATTTTCCAAATGAAACAAAAAAAATAAGGGAGCAAAGAGCACAACGATCAATTGTGAGCTATGCGTCTGACTTTATAACATACCACCGTTGACACGCACGCTTCAGCTTCTGTATGTCGGTTGCTAAGTGATGCACAAGCGGAATATGTCAAAATTGCTAAGCCGTGGACTTAATAAACACTGCATAATGAAATAATTTACTACCAATAAAGCCAGCACGCATGCTCTAACAAAGCAAATCATTGTTTATTACAGGTGAGTGGTGAACGGAGTGACGTGCTGATGTTAGTTTGCAATCACGTTTTGATGTCCGGATCTTAATTAAAATGGCCAACGAAGTGAACCTTAGAAGCCGCTCACTAATGACTCTACCTATTGAAGTATGTGACAAGACGACCATTAAGAAACTAGATTGCAAATACAATAACTTGAAGAATTTACCAGGTAAATTTCGAGCGTTGGAAAATCTACGCGAACTTAATCTGGGTTGTAACCGTTTTCGTGACATTCCAAACGTGTTATGGAAATTAACAAAACTCGTTGTGTTAGATATTAGTTACAATAACTTATCACGGTTACCTGTTTCGATTTACGATTTGAAATTGCTCGAGACTTTAGATGCAAGTTATAATAAAATAGAAACGTTGCCATCACAGTTTGGAATGAAAATGGAAAACTTAGAGACCGTGTATTTGTATGGCAATCCACTGGAAGACCCACCTATCGACGTCTGTGGATCTGGCATCGACGCAATCCGCGAATACCAACGCCACAAAACGGGCGCTGATGGCGCACTTACTTACGTTGTAGGCGACTCCACGATCAAAGACATAAATCGAGGGACGCTTCTCGGAAATGTAAAACTCACCGCCTTGAATGACGGAACGATGAAGAAGGTTCATCATTTCCTAAATCGGCAGGCGGACTTGGAAGGCGTCCGCACACTCATTATTCACATCGGGACGCATGATGTCTCGAAGGGAAAGTTTGATGCGATTAGATATGCAGCAGTTGAGATACGAGACATCATAAAGGACGTGTACCTGATTCACCGCAATGTGCATATTGTTATCTCGGGCATCCTTCCTAGAAATGACCCCTTCCATAACGACGGTCGACTGATGAATGATTATCTACGAGCCGTTGCTAAGGAAGATGACTGTCTCTTTATAGAGCACGAGGGGATCTTCAATAAAAAGAACGGAAAGATGGATGAGTCGCTGTTTAAGGAGGATGGCCTACACCTTAACAGTCGTGGTATCATTAAGGCGGCACATAGCATCCACAAAGTCATACCAATCCTGAAAAACCATCCCGGGATAAATCCATTTCTTTGCTGATGAAATCATTTGGCGGAGATCGGCAGGAATGTAAAACATGTACCTATGTGATGAGAAGGATTTTGTAGACAAATATTGATTGATGCAACGTACCGTGACACGGGTTTTAATTTCACAAACACCCCTTCAATATTCCTCAGGATTTAAACTTTTGAATTTGGCAGCACTGATAACGACGAGGCTGTTTTATATCGCAATACTATACCTCCTTGTAGAATATCAAATGAGTTGAACATTTGAGTTCAGAATGTTGACTTTTTTAACATCTGTAACTGTAAGTCGCTGAAAGTCCATTCGTTTTAGATTGGTAGCCTTACTTTTAATCGCTAATGGTAATGTACACAATGTAGGAGAAATTAGAATCATGTATAATACATTGTTTTAACTGTTACACAGTCTTTAAAATATTTTTTTTTTTCAATTTTCATATCTTTTGCCATGAATTGATCAATCAGTGATATGGCAAGAAACAGAATTTATAGATGATATTCATGTATAGCATGCGCGTATGCATTGGACCTAATTAATTAACGAATGGATATCGATTCAATAGTAAACGTACCGTTGGCCGAAACAAAACTAATTGTGAGTTTCCGATAACATTGACTCAGAAAATAGGATAGGTAGGTCAGGATTTTATTTCATTTGATTGTAATTTTTTAACTCTTTTTATTTTTGAAACATATTGCTTCGACCGCAAAACGAACAAAATGTTGGTCAGAATATCCCTTCTGTGATAGTTTGATGAAATATGTACGGACATCACAGGGGAAAGAAAACTGACGTGCATGAAGGTTAAGAAGACAAAGAATTTCTTATCTTTTTGTTTGAAATGTTGTTAAAAATGTATAGGGCTAGAGGCGGTCGGGTTATGGGAAACTCAATTTTTTTTTATTTGGCCTTTTTAGTATACTTTAAAATTACACCAGTTAGGGAGAGCACAGTACGTGGTGTCACGTGACAAGTTATGACAAAGGAGACAGACAGACAGACAGACAGACAGACAGACAGACAGACAAGTAGGCCAGATATCATTTGTGAATGGCCGTCGTTCGGCCATCGCACATCCAATTTATTTCAGTTCGTTGATATTATTGTATATCTTATCATTTGAATGTTTTGTATTGAAAAGGTTTTATTCGATTTTAGGGAAACAAACCAATCACTGCACCAAGGAGCACAATCACTGCGTCGGAAGCAATCTCATTATGATTTACTTTAGTATACCAATTTGTAACTTTGGGTTCAAGTTCTGCATACATTGTTGTCAAATCTATAAATGTACTGAATTGCTTCATTATATTACAGTGATTAAAATCATAAAGTGAAAAAAATATTTACTTGGTTTTCCTTAGTTTATGTAAATTACCATTACTGACGTCGCGGATCATGATGAGACAGTTATGTCTGGGACGATTACATTTGCCATTTCAAACACGTACAGACCATAAAAGTGCATTTCAAAAACTTTTTGACTAGCATTTACGGAAAATGTATATGTTCAGGACACCCAGTCGTCTTCTTTTAATTAGATGAGTTATATAAATAATGTTAGACCATGAAATTAATATTCGAATGTTTTTCTGAATGCTTATCAGAGAACTCGGTTTTTCTATATGAAGCCGCCCAACTAAGGGTAGATCATGAAATGACATTGCGAATTAATGGTTTTTCACTTCGAAGTTCAGTGGTCGTGCTCTACGCATCTTTGATGCGCACAGATATGTTGTGTGATCACACAGTTAAAAGGAAATCGACCATCCTTCATTCTCTCATATGGCTACTAACTCGGTACTGATCCGGCGGCAATAATATACGGATATCGATTCTAAAAGGCCTTAATTTTATCATTTTGAACTTCATTTCAAAAATGTGTACGATGACCTCTCATTTTTAGAAGAAGAAAGATTTAATTGACAATGGATTGGATTTTTATTAAACAAAGTAATTAGTAAACGCTTCATTATGACTGTTAATTCCGAGGACTTTTCAGAACATTCGGTGGTTTTTTGGTTCAATTCGCTCGGGATCTATAAATTACTATTAGTAAGAACATTTACTTTTAATTAACATTTCTCACAACGCCTATTGGCATTTACGTTTAATTAGTTCATGAAATTAACATTTCGAACACCTTTGATCAAACAATTTTAATTAAGTTAAATTTCGTCACACTTGCCAGAATGCCTAGTGGAATTTGTTCTAGTCAATAAAACAATTCCAAATAAGGGTTGACCATGAAATTGACATTTTAAAGGCTTTTGACTTCGATTAAAACCAGTTCTAGCACATCAAGTGGTAATTCATGTAAATGAAGAGTAAATTATGGGCCACAACGTGACGGTAAACGTACTCACAGTCCCGCTATCCATGACTACAACGCTACCGTTTGTTTTTTCTCGGCCTCAATGTCTGTCGTACGCGTAAAATGTATGAGCCGCCGCCTGGGGGCGCTATTTGGCCCATCTCCTCTCTCCAGGTCAAAACGCAATCGAAAATTCGACACAATAGCTACTGAATAATCGAGACATTGATTGCCATTTAATATAGAAGATAGCGATAAAATGCAACCCAGAGAGGGACTTTTGATCAGTTTTGCCTCTTCCTTCCTCTTTGCCTCTGGAACTAGAGTTGATTTATATGTGTAAGGAAACAAACAAACAAACTGTTTTAGCAATGCATCTGACATGAGGTATATACATGGCATGAAGTAAGACTGGCTCACCTTTTCATTGTGCCCATATATCCTAGTCTGGTTATGATGATGTCAATTTTTAAGACAGAAAAATACACTTTCTATTAATATGATTCCACACTCAAATCTGAAATAGGCTTTCGAAAATAATTTGAATAGAACGATTAGGAATTCGAAGAATGGGTTATGATGAAAACGTTTTTATTTTCTGTTACATATATGAACATTTCGATACTTTGACGATTCCCACGCCAGAAAACAAAAGAAATTGAGCGCCCCGCCCCCTCCCACCCACCCTCCCTCCATCTCAGACTAAAACTAGTACTTTTAAATTCATAATATGCAGCGAAAACTTTATTACCCCATAAAACATAAAACTCAGTAAAACTTACATTTCTTTTAACTTAAGGAAGGGCGACTTTAGACCTCGTCTTGCCAAATTTGGTGTTTTTCGAAGTCTAAAATACAGGTAGAAAAAAAAGGACCAGCAGGGAGTTTCTCACACGATATACATACGACTCCTTGGTTGAAATATAAGCTAGGGAATAAACGAGCTATTCAACAACAAAAAACTTCAAAACTACACATTCCTTTGTCTTTTGCTTTGTAGCAAGATAGGGTCAGTGAACAAAAGATAGAAAAGTTTGAGTTCATGCAGCCTTCTACTTAAAAATCCGCACATTTTCTTGTAAATGGACCGCACTGCCAAGACCTGGCCACTGATCCACGAACAATGGATTCTATTTAAAGATATTGAACACTGCTTCTACTAACCTTTTACATAAATGTCTGGCCACAAAAGTTCCCACCAATAATAGTCGAACTACAAAGATCCTTTCTTATACTATCTTCATCATAATCATTGTCATCGGTCTTAACAAGGACGAGTGACGCACACAGCCGTTGACAATAAAACAACCAAACTCAAACCTGTAAACGTTTACTCAGTATAATTAGAGGACATATGTATTGCGCATAACACAGTACGTGTTTTTTTACCAAACCATTTGCTCCCTGTGTATTTACGATATCTTTTAAGCAGAGAACAAAACACATTGCAGGTTAAAGAAAACCGTGAGAATGGTACATGGGGCAATAAGATACGCATTCTTTACTTCATATATATTATTCTTCAGAATATAAAAGACCGTGATTCTGTTTTCAGTAAAGCCAATATGCATAGTGACAATTTCATGTTATGGGAGAATATTCACTGTACGGTCTGCGAACTTTGACCTCGAACTACAATAGATTCTAACATCACAAGGTTGTTTTGCACCAATCAAATACCACGGTTACATGTATCAACGAGATTTTGATTTTGGTTTCAACTGGTTACGACTAAATGTATCGCCAGACACAAGAATTCACTGAGGCAATCATAAAAAAAACTGTCAAACTTGCTCATGCGCCAGTCACCGGCTTTGAATCTTGGAGGTTTCGAGCCTCCGTCCAATCGCTGCATGCTACAGTTTGTTCCTCAAAGACTAAAATTGACCAAGATTTTAACCATTACATATATGTTTTGATATGTTGTTTGTATGTTTCCGTCAACCCAGCTGTATATACAGAGCTTGCTACGTGAATGTTTTAATCGTATGCAAATAAATTTACAAAATTTAAAAATACAATTTACTCAACAAATGATATACACAACATGGTGGTTTCATTTCAAGAGCTTTTTTCCTTTAAGGTCATCATTACCATGATATACCAGTTGGAAATTAAGAGGGACTCTCCATGTACCTCTAGAGATGTAATATAATGTAGTAATATTGACCAGTCTTCTGTCAAGTTAATTGGGTCAAGGTTATGGAACAATATTCCGGACGAACTCAGTAGAACTCCAATCAAAGATACATTCAAGAAAGAGTTTAAAATTTGAATCTTGATCAGTATTTATGTTCTTAATGTTCTCTATTTTCTCACATTTTACAGTTCTGTTTTTGATTTTATTTTGTTTGTTTGTTTGTTTGTTTGTTTGTTTGTGTGTTTGTGTGTTTGTTTGTTTGTTTGTTTGTTTGTTTGTATTGGATTGGTTTGGTTTGGTTGGTTTGCTTTGCTCTGATTTGCCTTACCTTACCTGGCCTTGCATTGCCTTGTTTTGTAATGTTTTGTTTTGGTTTGTTTCTGTTGGGTTTCTTTCATCGTGTTGGACGTTTAGTCAAACAAAACCCTATAGCAGTGCATAATAATTTCATGCTATTAGTATTGTAAACTTCGAGTGGTTAAACTTGATGACTTAATGTAACTATTTTTCTCTAGCCTCTCATCCTTATGGTTGAATAAGGATTCAATTCAATTCAATGCAATTCAATTCAATTCAACATGTTGTACCCTTCGTCAGGTCTGCTGTGTTTTTCCCTGAGAGCCACCTTGATCAATAGAATACACCAAAATCCGCAGTTCGTCGTACCATGGGTACCGATAGAGTCTGTGACTATATATAGAATACATTGCGTAGGTGGACACAAAAGAATTCCTTCGAGGTCGAGAATCGAACCCATCGTACTTATCAACCGTAAACTATTTCTCAGTGTGTCTTACACTGTGAGTCATCCCTGACATATCTTGACCCCAACGTTTGCCTCTATTGTTATTTGCATTGTTTGTGTCCCATGGGTATAATGTTGCTATGGCAACTTACACAACAAATATAAATCCTTGTTGCCTAGCTATACTATTGATAGAACCAGACAACATGTATCAATACACTTTGTTTACGAAATAAACTGGGTCACCAAAAAGCTGACGTTTGTAAGTTATACGAATTCATAGTCACCTGATCATGAAATTGAGAAGTAATATTATAATCGAACCGTTTGTAAAGTAATAATAAAGTTAGGTATTTTTCAAATGCTTCTTTATGTTTTGTTCGAGAGGACAAATTCGCTTAGAGGGGCTTAAGGACAATAACCGCATTTCTCTTTCTCGTATAGCTGTTAACACGTAGACAACCACTTGAAAGTGGAGAAGAGCAAATTGTATATAGACAAACTCCATTCTTATGCAAATATGAACGTATGTGTGAGTAGCCACGACGTAGACTAAATCCAAAACTGGGCCTACACACATTGTTGGAATGCAAAATTCTGAACTATGGCTATTATACATGATGTACCACTTAATTGGAAAATTAATGATACAAACTTGTATTAAGGGTGAAGTTTACACAGTTAACACATTGCCTAATTATCAAAAAAAATCATTATTATGCAACTTAACCATCTATCTTATAAGTTATATCATCAAGCTGTAAATGACGTCTTCACCATAAATACATGTACTAAATTATATGACATGTAAAATTTTGCAATCTAAAGATAGTGCCCAATTTTCGAAATGATTACTTATGAACATTACAAACTTTATAGGACATATACGCTTTGTTATCGTTAACGTAATGTACTGATTTGTATCGATAAGTATGTATTCTTACGATATAACCTAATTACCGAAAACAATTAATTATGGACATTATTCATTAAATCATTAAGCTACATCAACCACCCTTATAAGACAAATGTGCTTTCTCATGGTTAACATATGTACTAAATTATATTGAATTTGAAATATTCGTTTGAAAGATATAACCTAATTACTACAAACCATTAACTACATATATGCAAATGGCCAATTAATGTTCATTGGATTTTTACCAAAATCTAATCAGTCCTTTTCATTACCATATATACGGAATATGTTTTTGAGATATCTTGTCAACAGACACAGACACGCAGACACGCAGACACGCAGACAGACAGACAGACAGACAGACAGACAGACAGACAGACAGACAGACAGACAGACAGACAGACAGACAGACAGACGAGAGAATAACAACCCCCCCCCCCCTTACGGGAGGTAAAAACCAGACGTACAGTTTTCAAAACTATGGTGGCAATACTGCAAGAAGTGATGTCACGGAATAATACTGCTTGAAATGTCCAGAGGGGGAAAACAACTCGAAATATTCGTCGACTTCGTAGGTTTACTTACAACTTACTGAGGCAAACCACTCAACTGGACTTTGGACGACTTACAAGAACAAAGTAGTCCAAAAGAATCAATGACTACGGAGTGTTTTTATATTGACAGGGTTGTAAACATGCTCAAGTCTCCGTGTGTTTTTTGATTCTTTATTTAAATATTTTCTTTTTTGGAAAAACACGATTATGTTTTGTTTGAAATGATGTTGTGGGTGTGAGTGTGTGTTTTCTTCAGTCTTATTTACAGCCAATGAAGGAGACGCTGTGTGGATCACGTGATTAAGTTAAAATCCCAAGTCTTCTACTTACGCCTAGGGGTGGTTCCCCCGATCAGTTGTCTTCTATATACCGCAGAGGACAACCCTTGGGTCACTTCGATTCGCATTAGTTGGTGGACGTGTACGCATCGTCAGCTATCAACTTAAAGGCAAAATGGGTCGACTCGCATTGGTTATCGTGGTGGCTCTGGTCGTCGTAGTTGTGGTGTCTGCCCAGAACAAACCACACGGTGGTCAACCAAAAAAACCGCCGAAGACCAAGAAGAGTGTCGTCGCTAAAGCTATGCTCGTGAAAAAAGTTGCTGCGGTGAGTTTTGAACCATTTAATATATTTGTTGTCTTGGTTATCACTCCCACGCCACTCAGCTGTCAGTCTCAGTTCGATAAAAAAATCAACTTGAAATATTGTTAATTTCATTAAGTTCTTTGAGTCGAAATTGACATTATTATCAAAAAGTAGGTGATCAGATCACTTTATTTCCTATCCGAAGGCCACCAGCCCATGATTCCAAAATGTCGGCTATTACCGTACGCAATCGTACGTACGTGTTTCGCTGTATGTTTCACTTTAACTTTGTTGCCCACTATATTCACTGTGGGGAACATACACATACAACATCGGAACCCGGAGTCATCGGTTTGTCTTCGTCAAGTCGGATGTTTAGGTTATTAAAACTTCAGTTTATATAGTTTTACATTGAAAACGGTTACCAATAGAAACTTGCAGGGTCAAGGACAGAAATAGGGTAACAATGTCTATTTTATCTTACCTCAGTAAGTACCTTGCAACAGCCTCGAAAGAATCGTTGCGATATATGTAAACCCCTGAGGTGAATGGTAACCCCATATAAATCTACGTTCCAGTTAAAGTACAATTTGAAATCTGGTGTTTCGGGAACCGCCGTTCTCTCCTGAGCTAAATGTTTTAAAAGTATAATGCGATTGAATGAGGAGATTTAACGTTATCACGTGATCCATAGCCCACGTTTGTGTGATGGCAAAGCAGACTTAAAACACATACCGATCACTATAGAAACGAACAAACCTTAAACAAATAACCCTTTTTCAAAAGGAGCCTATTTCTATTTAGATAATTCACTCAGGCGCATAGTGTGTTTTGTGCGGGGTCGTTTCGATTTCAATTGCTATGAGTCAAAGGTCACCCAAGGTCGTCGAAGTACGTCATCTGATATTTAAGAGCCATGCTGTTTTCTTTCAGTGCGACTCTTCGCTTTAGAAACCAAACAAAATATGCTTCCATTGATATCACAAATGTTAAAACCCACCTACTATACGTTGGTGCAATTGAAGACGATTCGTCAGGTGTAACAAATTAGTGAGGGGGTGACCTCTACTGTTAAGGTAACCCTCCTCCATGTTACTCTCTCTCTCCACTCTGTACACGGGATCGACTTGGACTTTTAGAGAATTAGCTCAAACTACACACAATGTTCATGGTTAACCTGGATCATTTAGAAGTGGCCACGGAGCAGATCGAAGCTCCTAGTCTCAGACCGTCTCTTCCAAAGACTGAATCCATAATTTTATTATTCCATTAAATTCTTATAAACATAAAATATACAATACTCAAATGATTGGGTGATAAAGTAATCACCACCATAAATGATAAATGACTAAAACGGAAGTATTGCCGTCGCCTTAATTCAATGCAAATGATATTGGCAAATATGAAAACTAGCCAAACAATGTGATCACGTCATTGTTCTTCCAACTGTCTGTAATCAGTCATTATTTGACACTGTTGATCTTTTAATAACTTAATGTTGTCATCTTAGAAGAATACTATTCGCGCAATGCAAACATTTGTTCTAAGTGTTAATTCATGACAGCTGAGAGTTCACGGTGACCTCGCAAAACATCAAAACTTAGCGAATATCAAAAAGTTGTATTCTGTCATCCGTAACACAGGTATTGTAACACAAAGTGCATGATGGGTGAAGGGTAGAGTGGCCGGCTTTGATTCGGCTGCAGGCAGCAGAATCGAGCCCTTTCGCTGTCGTTCGTTTCTGAATGGCTAAAGTCCTTGGGCAAGATTTCAGCCACGATTGTGCCTCAGTCAACAAATATAATTGAGTACCTGGTAGGATAGAATTCGAAGTTGCAATGTGAATGCTAGTAATCCTATGTGCCTATGGAGGCTGCCATGGATCGTATGCTTCCCAGGGAGTTGATGAAGTACATTTGTACAAAGGACCGTTGTGTCGTTATTGGAAAGCGCTTTGAGCTCAAAGTGGGAAAGTGATATAAAAACCAACATTACTATTATTGCATATTTTAATTGATTCAATCATGCAGAAACCAATAAGAAACACAGGAAATTCTGTAGTTCTTGAAAATGACCATACGATGTGGATTCATTTTGAATTAATAAAACAATTTTATCAACAACATGAATATTCATATAAATAAAGAACATAAATATTCATTGTTTATCTATTGCATATACATTTATGCTGACTCCCATATGGCTAATAATAAGGATACCCAATAAAAAGACACATGATCAGCTTGATGTTTCTCTGAAATCTCACGTAATGGTGGTGATACGAAGTCATGAAATGATTCTCCAGAACCAATATTTTATGACACTACCTCAACTTCCTGATGAAGTGGCGTCCCCTTTTAAATTCGGAGGTACCACAGTTTATTTGAGCAATATGATTCAGATTATATTGAGGTGTATATTCTGTATGTTTATTTTGCACACTGACTTGTACTGCCTTGAAACTTGAATATAATGTATTGGACACTCTGTAAGATCAACCGATGCCAATCTACAGGCTAATGATGAATGGGGGGAATATTTTGTCAGCAAGAACCGCACAATTACATGTTATTTCCATGTAAGTCATCCTACTACGAAAAGTCTTTTAAAATATCTCCGTTTTGAATCAACAGAAATCGTTCATTTATAATTATATATGACATCGATTCTTTTCTTGTTTTGTCTTACAGAAACGACAGGGCGGAGGTATGTACTTTGTTTACCCCCATAATATAATAGAAGTATACGCGCGCAAATCATGTTTTGAATAGAAAATATGGGATTTTTTACCCGAGTCGTACGTCACGAGAATACGTGTCTACGTCGTTGGTTCAGCGGGTGCTCGAAATGCGTCGCCGTTACTCTTTCGATTTTTCTTAGCTCATTATAGCACAGTTATAATTATACTATCCCTAATTTTTTTTTTCATTCTGCTGGAAAATACTTGATGCATACAGGCTTCGATTTGTATTTTCCTTAGTTGTTCAATAATGTACAAAATGTTAAAAAATAATAACAAATACAGGTTCACAGCTGTCCATCTACTAATTATGGTTGGAAAATCGCCAGACTCGTCGAGAGGTTAAAAGCCCCACTCAGAATACGAGTCACTTTTAATTCCCAAAAAAAACCCGAAATATTTTTATTTTATGTAGGTGGAGCCTCATGCGATGATACTTGCCAGTATGCGAACGATGGCATGTGTGACGTTCCTGATTATTGTCTACCAGGAACAGATTGTTCTGATTGTAAGTACTCATGACAATACACACGTATTACCCAGGCCAGCACATACCACTTACTGCGGTTAGAGCCGAAGGGAAGCACAGTCTATGTTTGGAGTAATGGCGCCATGGCGTTCACGATCCGCTCTGCTATTATCATTCGTTTTTAGACGTAACCATGGTGAAGAGTATCTGTTTTTAGTCGATACATTCGGAGAGTGGACATTGCGTAGTTTTTTGAAGAGCTTATTTATTGAAACCAGTTGTGTCGTCTTGCATGTCAAATCAAATGTACAGAGATGAGTACAGCGACATAATAAACATTCCGAAAGTCGGTCATTCGAGTTACTCCACACCCCTGCTATAGAAATAGAATCATCCGAAGAAACTGAAAAAAATCCTAGATAAATTATTTTTGTGAAATGTCAAAATTAGTTTACTTGAAAATGAAAAATAAACATGAAAGGATATATATATATATATATATATATATATATATATATATATATATATATATATATATATATATATATATATATATATAACTCGGTGAGTATATATATATATATATATATATATAACTCGGTGAGTATATATATATATATATATATATATATATTTAAATAATATTTTATTTATACAAATCCTGTGTAAATCAACAATAATCTCAAATAAAATAAAAACTTGTTAAAATTAAAAAAAGTGAACATGAAATAAATGTGTGGATTCCATCAAACAATAGCAAATAAATGGTTAAAATTAGTTTGTAACACCGAAATATAAAAACACTACAGTCAGAAAAATAATAACACTCTTTATCATTAACCCCCAAACCCCCCCCCCACCCCCCCCCCCCACCCCCACACACACACACCAATTTTTTGTGGTTTTTAGTTGTCACATTTGCCTTGTTTCTCACTGGGGTTTTCTACATGCGGGAGTTCTTTATAAAGGGGCCCTAATATCAGTGTTCAAGTAGGTATAAAAGTGATATGCTTAATCAGAGGTTCTTCCTTAGCAAAGTAGCAGGAGTTCTCTTCTGGACTCTAAAGGTTGGGGGCGTTTACTACATTTATTTTGGCTAATTTAACCATAACAACCGATTAACGATCACGACTGGAACATATTCTAACATTAATACGTTAGCACTTTTCTTTCCTAACTTATCAGTTAGAAAATTACTACTTCATCGGTAAATTTGCTTTACATTTATAGCTTAGAAAATTTACTATATTATAGATTAACCACATTCATATGTGCATGTATCATATATGCGTTTCTACCTACATTATGCATATTAAAGATGTAATGCCAAACTTACATGTTACAGGTCCTCCATTTATGTGCGCTGATGGTAGTACTAGTATTCCTGGACACTACGAGTGTGATGGTGATAACGACTGTGGTGACGATTCTGATGAAGTCAATTGTGGTAAGCATTTATTAACACAGACAGTGAATGATTTTATCAGGAATAGATATATTGCATTACTTTACTTAGTGTATATTAGTTAGTGTAAGACAATAGTTTATCAGTATGTTACTTTCAATATTTGAATTCCAATGAAACACAACATTTCAAATATATGTCTATGCAAAAATATAATTATATAATTGTGAGTCTGTCTGTCTGTCTGTCTGTATGTGTGTATGTATATATGTATGTATGTATGTATGTATGTATGCATGCATGTATGTATGTATGTATGTATGTATGTATGTATGCATGCATGTATGCATGTATGTGTCTATATATATTTGTGTCTCTGTGTATATCTCTGTGTGCGCGCGTACGTATGTGCGTGTGTGTGTGTGTGTGTGTGTATGTGAGTGTGTGTGTGTGTGTGTGTGTGTGTGTGTGTGTGTGTGTGTGTGTGTGATAATCAGCATAGCTTAAGTCATATGACTAAATAATTTCTCCATCCAGCCTTAACTTCACACTCTAGGAACATAACCTCCTGAAGTACTTTCTCTTCAGATCTGGTCAAATCTATTAACATGTTCATGGAACAAATAATCCTTTGAGAATCTGGTGTTCATCATCAAGTAACACGAAATATAAATAATGGATATTACAAAATTTAGATTATTATTTATGTAAATCAGTTGACTATCTATCATTGTTATTTCATGTACATCATGCAGTAACACGAAATATCAGTAGTGAATATTAAAACATTTAGATTATCATTTATGTAAATCAGTTGACCACCTATCATTGTTATTTCCACACTATGATATCCATGTCCTTGCATAAATGTCACTCATGGGGGTTAATTTGATCTACCTCTGGCAGAGATTAAGACTGGTAGGATATTCTAATCAAATAATTGATATACAATCCTGAATGGCATATTAATGTGGCATGATAACTCGAAATAAATCAAACAATGTTCTGTATTTGCTATAGAAAATAGTTGCCAGTGGCCTAATCTTAGTGTATGTTAAATACTTTACGTATGTTAAATACTATAATCAAATAACAAATAAATAAATCTACACAAGAGTCATTACGAGATATAAACTGATTGCCAGTAAAGGCAAGAAAATTGGATATTGACAGGGTATAAACTGAATGTCTTCTGTAAGAACAAAATGTTTCATGTTAGATCCAAAGTACATTATCATAATGTGAAATTCACATTTACCATACATGTTATAGCCATTAATTGGCTTGAGTCATAATTATGCAAATTGTTCAATAAAATTAAAAGCTACATCATCATGTTTTAAGACACGTGTACTGAGTTATCATAACTGTATTTAACAATTTATTTTACATTTAATGCATGTATTGTGTTACAACAACTGTATTAACGAAAGAGAGGGGGATCGTGACACAGTCAGACCCCTCCCTTTGCAAAAGGTAAAAAGGGACACACTGATGAATACTTTAATTCTATTTTCTTATATACGTCATGAATTAAATGAAATACTAATCCTCGAGGTTAAAATTAATGTTACATAAATCTCTCTAAAACATTGCAACTATCAACTGTATGGAGGGATGCAAATGACTGAAACCAGATGTAAAGTACATGCCTTCCGTTAGGGTCGAAAACATTCATATTTTAGCCTCTACGTACATTAATTATTAACAATTACAAATCAAAATTCTGGACAACCATCATACATTATTTAATACCAAACTATGTGAAATTTGGGGCTTGCTTAGTACGGATAACACCTAATTACCCAAATCATTAATTATATAAATCACATATTAAAACCAATAAAGTAATATTTACGTCATATAACATGTGCGTTTTGTTATGGTTGATGAATGCACCTATAGTGAAGTGTACACACGTGAGATATAGCAAATGAATTAGTAGAACCGAAAGCTTTACCAACAAGCGTTTCAGGACATGTGCACCTTTTCTAAGGCTGGTGTATGTACCAAATCATAATTATAGAATTTGACATTTTAATCATGTGACTCATAAATGTCCTGATAACTCAAACAATGTTCTCTATTTGCTATAGAAAATAGTTGCAATTATGCCTACGATGGTGTGTGTGATGAACCTATGTATTGTGAATATGGAACAGATACTGACGACTGTTCAGGTAAGAAACTATACACATACAATAAGTACTGATCAAAGCATATTAAGTATTTTAATCAAATAACAAATAATTAAGTCTACACAAACAATATGATGAGGCTATTACCCGATATCACCTCTTCGTTCGTCGTATCACCGTGAGTGCAGTTTCCGTAACGTGACACAAGTTGTTAGATGAGTGTCACGTTATGGAAACTGCACGAACGGTGATACGACGAATGAAGAGGACACCTGGTGATATCAGGTAATAACTGATTTATCATATGCCTATGCCCAGGAGTTCAAAGGGAAATTGCAAATAATGAAAAAAGCACGGCTTGCTAATGCAGTGAGCCTCGCGTTTCGTGTGACCTGTTATGGTGATCATGTACACATAGTTCGCTGACCCTGGTCAACCTGCTCCGACGATCATTGACTTTCATCAGATTTCGGTATAACGTTCCATAATTACTCCGGAATACAATATTGGTATTAGAGTAAGTTCTCTAAAATTCAGTAGATGGTCCACTGTAAGTGTAATTGCTGCAATGTAAGATAGTGTGGTACACACAGTCGTGCCCGCAATACAGTTGCTGGATGTATGTACCTGCACAGTATTGTTATAAATTTATGATCATAAATAGTACCATTTGGGTATGGATATTTTCGTCAAAATTTCCTTGTTTTGAAAATTCCACAGTGTTGTGGCATAAGCGATATCCCTAACTTCAACTTTGACGATGGGCCACCATTTTATTTAAGTTTGTTTATGTTCGGAATTGACATCTTTTGTCCAATCAGAGAGGTGTTTTCTGATGACGTTTAACGTGAATATCATGACGTTTAACGTCCCATATCAGAAGTGATATTTCGCATTAAACGTTACAAGGAGTGGTTGATATGGGTATAGGTATATGATAATGCCCAATATAAACTGATTGCCTCCTATAAATGGCAGAGAATTGAAGATTGGCAAGATCTTCTGTAAGAATAAAATGATTTACATACTTTCAAACACACATTATCATGATGTCTTGCATTCTGAACAACCATACATGGTATAACAATTGGTAAGCTTCATTAATTATACAAACGGTTCAATGAAATTAAAAGCTGCGTACATCATCAGCTTTTTAAGACACATATCACTTAAAGCATGCATTGCTAAGAATTGTATTACCGAAAATTTTTAATCATGCAAATAACTCTTTAAAAATTAATTCTACATCAAGGCGCGTTAATCACACATGCATTATTTTATCATCAAGGTATACACCAAACTAGATATGACGTTTGTATACGATAAGCTCTAAAGATATTCCCTAACCTCTCAAATCGATAATTATGCAAGTGTTTTAGTAACATTCAAAGCATATTTATCTAAATATAATCGGTTTCTTCTTTTCTGATATAAAAGTTATATACCAAGATTCACTTGATTTTACTCATTTGGTAATATTCATCATCAATTAAATGACTCAACAATGCTGAACCACCATTATGGTATATCCCTGAATAGGTTAGTTTCTTCAGCTATGCACATAAAAATCCTTAAGATATTGCACTAAATCAAGTTATTCAGTAAGACACTTGCCTTTTATTATCATCACACGATTTCATCGTGACTTACAGTTTATTTTTTTAATTAGGAGCCCAAGCTTATGACCCTGGGCCCCTATTGGTGTTGATAGGATTTTTCGTCTTTGGCTACTTCGTCTTCCTCTTCTTTCTTCTTCTGCCATTTTTTTTGCCGAGCTACAACTAGAAAACGGTTGCCCATAAAGCTTGTCGGGGACCATGCTTATTTGTCCAACTGACCCAGAATCTTTCAGCAGATCACGTGACCTGGCCGCCATATTGGATTTCGTGAAAATCTTAAAACAATTTCTTCTCAAGACCTAAGGGTCCAATTGGCTCGAAATTGGCTTCTCCAAAACGAGCAGTCCACTTAGTGTGATCTTTGCTTATAGCATCATTTAAGTGATGTCTTTAAAGTTTGCGAAAAGCATTGCAATCGGTTGACAGCTATGGTGGCCATATTGGATATTACAAAAAGTTGAAAGCAACTTCTCCAAAAGCACTGCACTGAATGACTTGCATTTTGGCAAATAGAATCATCTACTTGGATATTGGATTTTTCTCCAATCATTCTTCTCTGAAACCAGTGTATAGATAACCTTACAATTTGGCATGTAGAAGGAAGACTACTCCAACCTCCACGCAGCATAACACTGCCTGCTGGGCAAACCGCAGGGCCCCGCAAATGCGGCTTGCAGCTTTAATTTAATCTCTTTTATTGCAAGTTCAAAGAAAGAAAGAAAATACATCTACCAAGAAAAAAAAAGAAAAGTATTCACAGTTTAGTAAGAAAAAAAGAAAAAGAAAAATAAGAACCAGACATTACGTCAAAATTATTTCAATTCTGATTTGTTATTCCTTTAGTAAAAATTAAATATTCAAGTTGTTTAGCATCCCTAATATTTGCAATTTATAAATTGAAAGAAGGAAGAATAAGTATTCGCTTTATTACTTGTACTCATGAATACTTTCTCTTTTTTTGCGATAATGATTAGATGATTTAGAAGTATCGACAATAAGTGACTAACTGTTTGTAAATATCTCTTATGTAGTACTTTTTGTCAGAACACAATTGAGGAACATACTGATTAATGTCTAGGCACCTAAACTGTCAAGACATCACGTTCTCAATATCAGATCTAACTGGAACAAATGTATCATTATACGTGCACATTTGATACAGATCACTTTGATTCCACCATTAACTTTGCTTAATTCGTCAATATAACTTCCTTACTATTTTTCTAAATACCGGGTTACGTTTTATATCACATGTGCTTGCGTTAAAGAAGTATTAGGAATCGGGGGGGGGGGGTTGTTGTTGATACTTTTTTTTGGCCAATTCACGACTTTTACAACTGATTGATGATCACTATTGGTGCATATTGTCGCATTGATGAAATAGAACTAGTATTTACTCTCTTATCGGACGAAATAGAAAAATTACTATATTATAGTTAAAAAAAACACTGTAGAAAGTGCACTATGGAAAGCTATTTGAGGATCGATAATATATACTGCAACAAATAACGCAGATTTCATCGTGTCTTGCTGCTTGTATATATTTCCCATGTAGTCCTTTTACCAGAGAACATTATGAACGATGACAATATGTTAATGTATATCCTTGTATAGCGTTAAAGTGTCAGAGTTGTCAGTATTGTGATCAGATCTAAATTTCAGCTGTGAACAGAAATATAGACATACGTCAGATTTAATGCAGGTCCCTTTGATTTCTGCATGACCTTTGCTTCAGAAATTTAAACTACCCAGCTATTGTTGGATGTACCCGTTTAGGTTTTTGTATTACATGTTCTCCTTTAACAAAGTAGTAGGAGTTCTCTTCTGGACTCTAAAGGTTGGGGGGCGTTACTACATTTATTTTGGCTAATTTAACCATAACAACCGATTAACGATCACGACTGGAACATATTCTCACATTAATACGTTAGCACTTTCCTTTATTAACTTATCGGTTAGAAAATTACTACATTATCGGTCAATTTGCTATACATTTATAGCTTAGAAAATATACTATATTATAGATTAACCACATTCATATGTGTATGTATCATATATGCGTTTCTACCTACATTATGCATATTAAAGATGCAATGTAAAACTTACGTGTTACAGGTCCTCCATTTATGTGCGCCGATGGTAGTAATATTCCTGGACACTACGAGTGTGATGGTGATGACGACTGTGGTGACGATTCTGATGAAGTCAATTGTGGTAAGCATTTATTAGCACAGACAGTGAATGATTTTTATCAGGAATAGGTATATTGCATTACTTTACTTAGTGTATATTAGTTAGTGTAAGACAATAGTTTATCAGTATGTTACTTTCAATATTTGAATTCCAATGAAACACAACATTTCAAATATATGTCTATGCAAAAATATAATTGTGAGTCTGTCTGTCTATCTGTATGTATGTATGTATGTATGTATGTATGTATGTATGTATGTATGTATGTATGTATGTATGTATGTATGTATGTATGCATGCATGCATGTATGTATGTATGTATGTATGTATGTATGTATGTATGCATGCATGTATGCATGTATGTGTCTATATATATTTGTGTCTCTGTGTATATCTCTGTGTGCGCGCGTACGTATGTGCGTGTGTGTGTGTGTGTGTGTGTATGTGAGTGTGTGTGTGTGTGTGTGTGTGTGTGTGTGTGTGTGTGTGTGTGTGTGTGTGTGTGTGTGTGTGTGATAATCAGCATAGCTTAAGTCATATGACTAAATAATTTCTCCATCCAGCCTTAACTTCACACTCTAGGAACATAACCTCCTGAAGTACTTTCTCTTCAGATCTGGTCAAATCTATTAACATGTTCATGGAACAAATAATCCTTTGAGAATCTGGTGTTCATCATCAAGTAACACGAAATATAAATAATGGATATTACAAAATTTAGATTATTATTTATGTAAATCAGTTGACTATCTATCATTGTTATTTCATGTACATCATCCAGTAACACGAAATATCAATAGTGAATATTAAAACATTTAGATTATCATTAATGTAAATCAGTTGACCACCTATCATTGTTATTTCCACACTGTGATATCAATGTCCTTGCATAAATGTCACCCATGGGGGCTAATTTGATCTACCTCTGGCAGAGATTAAGACTGGTAGGATATTCTAATCAAATAATTGATATACAATCCTCAATGGCATATTAATGAGGCATGATAACTCGAGGTAAATCAAACAATGTTCTGTAGTTGCTATAGAAAATAGTTGCCAGTGGCCTAATCTTAGTGTATGTTAAATACTTTACGTATGTTAAATACTATAATCAAATAACAAATAAATAAATCTACACAAGAGTCATTACGAGATATAAACTGATTGCCAGTAAAGGCAAGAAAATTGGATATTGACAGGGTATAAACTGAATGTCTTCTGTAAGAACAAAATGTTTCATGTTAGATCCAAAGTACATTATCATAATGTGAAATTCACATTTACCATACATGTTATAGCCATTAATTGGCTTGAGTCATAATTATGCAAATTGTTCAATAAAATTAAAAGCTACATCATCATGTTTTAAGACACGTGTACTGAGTTATCATAACTGTATTTAACAATTTATTTTACATTTAATGCATGTATTGTGTTACAACAACTGTATTAACGAAAGAGAGGGGGATCGTGACACAGTCAGACCCCTCCCTTTGCAAAAGGTAAAAAGGGACACACTGATGAATACTTTAATTCTATTTTCTTATATACGTCATGAATTAAATGAAATACTAATCCTCGAGGTTAAAATTAATGTTACATAAATCACTCTAAAACATTGCAACTATCAACTGTATGGAGGGATGCAAATGACTGAAACCAGATGTAAAGTACATGCCTTCCGTTAGGGTCGAAAACATTCATATTTTAGCCTCTACGTACATTAATTATTAACAATTACAAATCAAAATTCTGGACAACCATCATACATTATTTAATACCAAACTATGTGAAATTTGGGGCTTGCTTAGTACGGATAACACCTAATTACCCAAATCATTAATTATATAAATCACATATTAAAACCAATAAAGTAATATTTACGTCATATAACATATGCGTTTTGTTATGGTTGATGAATGCACCATATCCTATAGAATATGAAGTGTACACACGTGAGATATAGCAAATGACTTAGTAGAACCGAAAGCTTTACCAACAAGCGTTTCAGGACATGTGCACCTTTTCTAAGGCTAGTGTATGTACCAAATCATAATTATAGAATTTGACATTTTAATCATGTGGCTCATAAATGTCCTGATAATTCAAACAATGTTCTTTATTTGCTATAGAAAATAGTTGCCAGTATGCCTACGATGGTATGTGTGATGAACCTACGTATTGTGGATATGGAACAGATACTGACGACTGTTCAGGTAAGAAACTATACACATACAATAAGTAATGATCAAAGCATATTAAGTATTTTAATCAAATAACAAATAATTAAGTCTACACAAACAATATGATGAGGCTATTACCCGATATCACCTCTTCGTTCGTCGTATCACCGTGAGTGCATCATCTACTTGGACATTGGATTTTTCTCCAAATCATTTTTAAAATGTTCTTCTCTGAAACCAGTGTATAGATAACCTTACAATTTGGCATGTAGAAGGAAGACTACTCCAACCTCCACGCAGCATAACACTGCCTGCTGGGCAAACCGCTGGGCCCCGCAAATGCGGCTTGCAGCTTTAATTTAACCTGTTTTATTGCAAGTTCAAAGAAAGAAAGAAAATACATCTACCAAGAAAAAAAAACAGAAAAGCGTTCACAGTTTAGTAAGAAAAAAAGAAAAAGAAAAATAAGAACCAGACATTACGTCAAAATTATTCCGCTTTATTTCAATTCTGATTTGTTATTCCTTTAGTAAAAATTAAATATTCAAGTTGTTTAGCATCCCTAATATTTGCAATTAATAAACTGAAAGAAGGAAGAATAAGTATTCGCTTTAACTTGTACTCATGAATACTTTCTTTTTTTTTGCGATAATGATTAGATGATTTAGCAGTATCGACAATAAGTGACTAACTGTTTGTAAATATCTCTTATGTAGTACTTTTTGTCAGAACACAATTGAGGAACATACTGATTAATGTCTAGGCTTCTAAACTGTCAAGACATCACGTTCTCAATATCAGATCTAACTGGAACAAATGTATCATTATACGTGCACATTTGATACAGATCACTTTGATTCCACCATTAACTTTGCTTAATTCGTCAATATAACTTCCTTACTATTTTTCTAAATTCCGGGTTACGTTTTATATCACATGTGCTTGCGTTAAAGAAGTATTAGGAATCGGTGGGGGGGGGGGGGGGGTAATATTTTTGTTTTGGCCAATTCACGACTTTTACAACTGATTGATGATCACTATTGGTGCATATTGTCGCATTGATAAGGGAAGAAGTCCATTTCAAGTTGCCGGTACCGCAGGCGGTTCCCGCGGGAATCCAAACCCTCCCGTACCGCCGGCGGTTTTACCGCTTTGTTACCGTGCATATTCATGAGAAACTCATTACCGCTTGACATGGCATAATGAATTCAGTGTGAATGGGGTACCTGAATATTAATCAGATCGTTGTTTCTGGTCGGAACCGCGGGAACCTCGGTTTCTTCCGTCAATACAAAGAGGTTTTATAAATTCACTGCAAGTAATGTTACAATTGGTTAACTGCGACGTACGTTAAAAATCATCAGACGATTTCGAGACAAGAATAAACATTGCCATACGAATCAAGTTTATTGGAACATGTAATCAATTTGTGACGAAAAGTCAGACGCAACTGCTTTCATTCTTCGATCGCACCGTGCATGCAGTGTGATCGAATAGTGGAACAGCAGGCTTTGTTAAAAATACGATAACTCCGTGCAAGTGGGTCAAATGCTGAGCGGGTTCATCGAAAGGGTAGGACTTTGAATTAAATGAATAAAAATGCTGTGAATAAAAACCAGTATCATAGTGTCACTAGTCTTTTGTCCTGGTTATATTTATACATTTTTCTATTGTATACAGTTCTGACAGTGAATATGAAATCCGTAATGCTTACTATACATCGTGACCGATGAAACGTTCACACTTTCTTCGTACACTATCATTGGCTCGTATTTTAAAGAAAAGCTACGAATTACGTTATATTGCACATTTGTCTATAAAAGCATCAAAGTGTAGTAAGAGGTTGTAAACGACTTATTAATTGTCCAGTCTATGGTGACAACAATTAGTCTTTAGTTGAGAGGTGTGACCGAAATCAAATAGTTATGACAATAAAACAGTATTAGACACAAATGATGTACATGTACACGCGAGTAGAAAAAAAGGCATGTACAAAAATATGTCAGTCGAAATGTGCAACTATTTCATACACAAAGTCTTCGGGTGGCCATGGCCGCGACGTTTTGGTCTCGTGTTACCTCATGATTTTTCAGATATTCCTTTCTGAAGTATGTACAACCTAAAGTAAAGCAGTTACGTTTTATTATAAGGGCAGTTTTCATTTCCTTTTACCAAGCGCACATGGCAAGGGGGACGTAACATGACCCCTGACCGACCTTGAAGTAATCATGACGTAGCTACAAGTGTGAACAGATCTGATCGCCACATTTTCGTATCGATGAACACGCCGCGCCATTGCTTATAGACTTTCTGGTGTCGCAGAAGTGTCCTCGCAAGTTTGACTAATTGAGTCCAAAATCTTCTTGCAAATTGCAGATTTTATTCGCATTTTACGATTTGGCGAGTGGGCATTATTATTTTAATCATTTATCGATACTGTGACGTGAGGGTTCATGTCGGTACCTGTTTAAGTTGTGTCAGTTTTGAACATCAATCTCAGTGTCTGAACGTCACCCATGTCCCCATTGAGTTCGGTGGTCTACTGAATTCGGAAAAAAAAAACATGCGACAAATCATCGGACCTGCAAAACATCTCCGAATAGCATCGTGTGCGACATGTTTGCGATCTATTGTTCTCTCATGAACAATGAATTTAGGTGTTGTCGGAATAATCAAAGGACATGCCACACAAAAGACTATGGAGATAATGTCGTGGTCCCGGTATCGTCGGTTTCCCGTGTACATACAAGCTCATTACTGACAGCTGAACCCGGTACCGCTGTTACCGCGGTAAAGGTGTGTTTCCCGCGGGAACCGCCCGCGGTACCGGCAACTTGAAATGGACCTCTTCCCTAAGTTAGAACTAGTCTTTACTCTCTTATCGGACGAAATAGAAAAATTACTATATTATAGTTTTAAAAAAAACACTGTAGAAAGTGCACCATGGAAAGCTATTTGAGGATCGATAATATATACTGCAACAAATAACACAGATTTCATCGTGTCTTGCTGCTTGTATATATTTCCCATGTAGTCCTTTTATCAGAGAACATTATGAACGATGACAATATGTTAATGTATATCCTTGTATAGCGTTAAAGTGTCAAAGTTGTCAGTATTGTGATCAGATCTAAATTTCAGCTGTTAACAGAAATATAGACATACGTCAGATTTAATGCAGGTCCCTTTGATTTCTGCACGACCTTTGCTTCAAAAATTTAAACTACCCAGCTATTGTTGGATGTACCCGTTTAGGTTTTTGTATTACATGTTCTCCTTTAACAAAGTAGTAGGAGTTCTCTTCTGGACTCTAAAGGTTGGGGGCGTTTACTACATTTATTTTGGCTAATTTAACCATAACAACCGATTAACGATCACGACTGGAACATATTCTCACATTAATACGTTAGCACTTTCCTTTATTAACTTATCGGTTAGAAAATTACTACATTATCGGTCAATTTGCTATACATTTATAGCTTAGAAAATATACTATATTATAGATTAACCACATTCATATGTGCATGTATCATATATGCGTTTCTACCTACATTATCCATATTAAAGATGCAATGTAAAACTTACGTGTTACAGGTCCTCCATTTATATGCGCCGATGGTAGTAATATTCCTGGACACTACGAGTGTGATGGTGATGACGACTGTGGTGACGATTCTGATGAAGTCAATTGTGGTAAGCATTTATTAACACAGACAGTGAATGATTTTATCAGGAATAGGTATATTGCATTACTTTACTTAGTGTATATTAGTTAGTGTAAGACAATAGTTTATCAGTATGTTACTTTCAATATTTGAATTCCAATGAAACACAACATTTCAAATATATGTCTATGTAAAAATATAATTGTGAGTCTGTCTGTCTGTCTGTCTGTCTGTCTGTCTGTCTGTCTGTATGTATGTATGTATGTATGTGTGTATGTGTTTATATGTGTTTCTGTGTCTCTGTGTATATCTGTGTGTGTGTGTGTGTTTGTGTGTGTGTGTGTGTGTGATAATCAGCATAGCTTAAGTCACATGACTAAATAATTTCTCAATCCAGCCTTAACTTCACACTCTAGGAACATAACCTCCTGAAGTACTTTATCTTCAGATCTGGTCAAATCCATTAACTTATTCATGGAACAAATAATCCTTTGGGAATCTCGTGTACATCATCCAGTAACACGAAATATCAATAATGGACATTACAAAAGTTAGATTATCATTTATGTAAATCAGTTGACCACCTATCATTGTTATTTCCACACTGTGATATCCACGTCCTTGCATAAATGTCACTCATGGGGGCTAATTTGATCTACCTCTGGTAGCGAGTACGACTGGCAGGATATTCTAATCAAATGATTGACATAAAATCGTCAATAGCATTAAAGAGGCATGATAACTCAATATAAATCAAACAATGTTCTGTATTTGCTATAGAAAATAGTTGTCAGTGGCCTAATGATGATGATGTGTGTGTGTGATGAGCCTACCTTCTGTGCTCCTGGAACATATTCCAACGACTATCCAGATAAAAAACTATACACATTACAATAAGTAGTGATCAAAGCAAGTTAAATACTTTAATGAAATAACAAATGATTAAATCTATAAAAGTGTAATACGAGATAACACTGAATGTAAGAACAAAATGATTCAGGTTAGATCAAAAACACATTATCATAATGGGAAATTCAAAATTACCATACATGTTATAGCCATTAATTGGCTTGATTCATTAATTATGCAAACTGTTCAATAAAATTAAAAGTTACATCATCAGGATTTTAAGACACATTTACTTCGTTATCATAATTGTATTCAACAATTTATTGTACATTTAATGTATGTATTGTATTACAACAACTGCATTAACGAAAATTGGTAATTTTGCAAATAACTCTTTCAAATCCAATTCTACGTCAAGAAGCGTCATAGCACACATGTGCTCTGTTATCATCAAGGTATGCCCCAAACCATATGACTTTTGTATAGTTCCAAATATATCAAATCATCGATCATTATTCAAGTATTTCTGTAAAATTCATAGCATATTTACCTAAACATAATTGATTTCTTCTAATCTCATATAAGAGAGAGGGAGAGAGAGGAGAGAGAGAGAGAGAGAGAGAGAGAGAGAGAGAGAGAGAGAGAGAGAGAGAGAGAGAGAGAGAGAGAGAGAGAGAGAGAGAGAGAGGGAGGGAGAGGGAGAGAGAGAGAGAGAGAGAGAGAGAGAGAGAGAGTTATGATACAACCAGACGTCTCCCTTTGCAAAAAGTAAAAAGGACACACTTATGAATATTTTAAGTCGATTTTATTTCATGAATTAAATGAAATACGAACCCTCGAGAATGTATGATTAATGTTACATAAATATTTCTAAGATATTGCAACTATTGACTGTATGGAGGGATACAAATGACTGAAACCAGATATAAAGTACATGCCTTCCTATAGGGTCGAAAACGTTCTGATTTTAGCCTCTACGTACATTAATTATTACCAATTACAAATCAAAATTCTGAACAACCATCATACATTATTTAATGCCAAACTATATGAAATTTGGGGCTTGCTTAGTAAGGATAACACCTAATTACCGAAATCATTAATTACATAAATCACATAATAAAACCAATAAAGTCATATAACATGTGCGTTTTGTTATGGTTGATGAATATCCTATAGAATATGAAGTGTACATACGTGAGATATAGCAAATGACTTAGTAGAACTGAAAGCTTTGCCAACAAGCGCTTCGGGACATGTGCACCTTTGATAAGGCTGGTGTATGTACCAAGTCATAATTATGGAATTTGACATTTTAATCATGTGACTCATAAATGTCCTGATAACTCAAACAATGTTCTCTATTTGCTATAGAAAATAGTTGCAATTATGCCAACGATGGTATGTGTGATGAACCTATGTATTGTGAATATGGAACAGATTCTGACGACTGTTCAGGTAAGAAACTATACACATACAATAAGTACTGATCAAAGCATATTACGTATTTTAATCAAATAACAAATAATTAAGTCTACACAAACAATATGATGAGGCTATTATCCCCGATATTACCTCTTCGTTCGTCGTATCACCGTGAGTGCAGTTTCCGTAACGTGACACAAGTTGTTAGATGAGTGTCACGTTATGGAAACTGCACGAACGGTGATACGACGAATGAGGAGGTGATATCAGGTAATAACTGATTTATCATACGCCTATGCCCAGGAGTTCAAAGGGAAATTGCAAATAATGAAAACAGCACGGCTTGCTAATGCAGTGAGCCTCGAGCTCGCGTTTCGTGGGACCTGTTATCAGGTGATCATGTACACATAGTTCGCTGACCCTGGTCAACCTGCTCCGACGATCATTGACTTTCATAAGATTTCGGTATAACTTTCCATAATTACTCCGAAATACAATATTGGTATTAGAGTAAGTTCTCTAAAACTCAGTAGATGGTCCACTGTGAGCGTAATTGCTGCAGTGTAAGATAGTCTAAGACTACAATAGTAACATTGCATGAGGGAGGGGAAGCAAACAAATGTCAGACTCGACAAGAGCATAAAAGCCTAACTTGGAATACAAGTCACTTTTAATTCATCAAAGAATATTTTTATTTTCTCAAGGTGGAGCCGATTGCGATAGTTGCATATGGAATAACGATGGCATGTGTGATGTTCCTGCTGGGTTTTGTGAGCCGGGAACAGATTGTTCTGATTGTGGTAAGTGATCATAACACTGCACAACATGTAGCCCGGGCCAGCACAGATCGTTTGTCGAGATTAGAGCCCATGGGGAGCAGTCCGTGTTGGGGTTAATGGCGTTCGCTTATGATCTTTATTTGCTATAGAAAGTAGTTGCCAGTGGCCTTATAATGATGTGTGTGTGATGAGCCTACCTTTTGTGCTCCTGGAACAGACTCCAACGAATGTCCAGACAAAAAACTATACACATTACAATAAGTAGTGATCAAAGTATGTTAAAAACTTTAATCATGTAACAAATAAATAAATCGACACAAAGCACATTATGAAATGTAAATTGATTGCTTCCTGTAAAGGGAACAAAATTGGATATTGACAGGGTATAAACTGAATGTCTTCTGTAAGAACAAAATGTTTCATGTTAGATCAAAAACACATTATCATAATGGGGAATTCAAAATTAATTGGCTTGATTCATCAATTTTGCAAACAGTTCAATAACATTAAAAGCTACATCATCATGTTTTTAAGACACATGTACTGAGTTATCATAATTGCATTCAACAATTTATTTTACATTTAATGCATGTATTATATTACAACAACTGCATTAACGAAAATTGTTAATTTTGGAAATAACTCTTTCAAACTCAATTCTACGTCAAGAAGCGTTATATCACACATGCGCGTTGTTATCATCAAGGTATACACCAAACTACATATGACATTTCTATAGTTCCAAAGATATTGCTTACCAAATCGTCGATAATTAATCAAGTGTTTCTGTAAAATTCATAGCATATTTATCTAAACCTAATCGGTTTCTTCTCTTCTCAAATAAAAGATAGACAATTATGATAGAACCAGACATACAGACAGCGAGACGTACAGACACAGAATCATTTCATTAAACCCCTCCCCTTGCACAAAGTAAAATGGGGCGCATGTATGAATAACGAATTAAATGAAATACTGATCCTCGAGAATAAAATTAATGTTACATAAATATTTCTAAACTTTGAACATTGCAACTATCGACTGTATGGAGGGATTTAAATGAATGAAACCAGATGTAAAGTACATGTCTTCCGTTAAGGCCGAACATTTTTAGATTTTTGCCTTTACGTTCATTAATTATAAGCAATTAAAAACCAAAATTCTGAACAGCTATCATACATCATAATGCCAATCTAGATGACATTTGAGGCTTGCATACTTCAGATATTACGTAATTACCGAAAATCATACCCCAAACCTATATATGAAATTTGAATAGTTCCAAAGATATTGCCTAACTTCTCAAATCGATATGCAAGTGTTTTAATAACAGTCATAGCATGATTATCTAAACCTAATCGGTTTCTTCTCTTCTCATATAAAAGATTTATACCACGTTTCACTTGATATATATGACTCGGCCAATTAATTAAGAGACAATTTTTATACAGTCAGACATGCAGACAGTGAGACTTACAGACACAGATCCATTTCATTAAAACATCATGGGAGTTTCGTGTACATCTTCCAGTAACACGAAATATCAATATTGGATATTACAAAAATGATATTATAATTTATGTAAATCAGTTATCCATGATAACTCAATATAAATCACACAATGTTCCCTATTTCCTATAGAACATTCTTGTCCGTGGACTAATGATGGTGAGTGTGATGAGCCTTACCTTTGTGAACATGGAACAGACTCTAACGACTGTCAAGGTAAGAAACTATACATATTGCAATCAGTAGTGAGCAAAGCATGTTAAATATTTTAATCAAAAAAATAAAATAAATAAATAAATCTAAAGAAATATTAAAAGATTTTACCAGATATAAAGTGATTGCCTCCTGCAAAGGGAAGAGAAATGAACCTTGACAGGGTGTAAACTGAAAGTCTTCTGTAAGACGAAAATGTTTCACATTACTTCCAAAACACATTATCATAATGTGAAATTCAAAATTACCATACATGTTATAACCATCAATTGGTTTTATTCTTTAATTATGCAAACACTTCAATAAAATTAAAAGCTACATCATCTGGTTTTTACGACACATGCACTTTGTTATCATAATTATATACCATAGTTTATATTACATTTAAAGCATTCGAATTCATTCCTAACAATTGTATTACCGAAAATTCTTAAGTTTTCAAATAACTCTTCAAACTCAATTCTACGTCAAGAAGTGTTATAGCACACATGTACTCTGTTATCATCAAGGTATTCTCCAAATTGAAACTGTATATTACGTTTGTGTAGTTCCAAAGATATTGACTAACTTCTCAAATCATCTATTATTATGCAAGTGTTTCCGTAAAATTCATAGCTTATTTATCTAAACGTAATCGATTTCTTCTCTTCTCATATAAATGATACATACCAAGTTTCATTAGCTAATTTAGAGACAATTATGATACAATCAGACATACAGACAGCGAGACCTACAGACACAGAATCATTTCATTAAATCCCTCCCCTTGCACAAGTTAAAAGGGGACATACCTATGAATATTTTAATTCGATTTTGTTATATGCATCATCAATTAAATGAAATACTAATCCTCAAGAATAAAATTAATGTTACATAACTCTTTCCAAAATATTGCAACTATCGACTGTATGGAAGGATTTAAATGACTGAAACCAGATGTAAAGTACATGTTTTCCGTTAGGGTCGAAAACTTTTAGATTTTAGCCTCTACGTACATTAATTATAAACAATTCAAAACCAAAATTCTGAACAACTATCATACATCATAATGCCAAACTAGATGAAATATGAGGCTTGCATACTTCAGATATTACGTAATTACCGAAAATCATACCCCAACCTATATATGAAATTTGAATAGATCCAAAGATATTGCCTAACTTCTCAAATCGATATGCAAGTATTTTAATAACAGTCATAGCATGATTATCTAAACCTAATCGGTTTCTTCTCTTCTCATATAAAAGATTTATACCACGTTTCACTTGATATATATGACTCGGCCAATTAATTTAGAGACAATTTATATACAGTCAGACATGCAGACAGCGAGACTTACAGACACAGATCCATTTCATGAAAACATCATGGGAGTTTCGTGTACATCATCCAGTAACACGAAATATCAATATTGGATATTACAAAAATGATATTATAATTTGTGTAAATCAGTTGTCCATGATAACTCAATATAAATAAAACAATGTTCCCTATTTCCTATAGAACATTCTTGTCCGTGGACTAATGATGGTGAGTGTGATGAGCCTTACCTTTGTGAACATGGAACAGACTCTAACGACTGTCAAGGTAAGAAACTATACATATTGCAATCAGTAGTGAGCAAAGCATGTTAAATATTTTAATCAAAAAAATAAAATAAATAAATAAATCTAAAGAAATATTAAAAGATTTTACCAGATATAAAGTGATTGCCTCCTGCAAAGGGAAGAGAAATGAACCTTGACATGGAGTAAAATGAATGTCTTCTGAAAGAAGAAAATGTTTCACATTAGCTCCAAAACACATTATCATAATGTGAAATTCAAAATTACCATACATGTTATAACCATCAATTGGTTTGATTCTTTAATTATGCGAACACTTCAATAAAATTAAAAGCTACATCATGTTTTTTACGAAACACGCACTTTGTTATCATAATTGTATACCATAGTTTATATTACATTTAATGCATTCATTCCTAACAATTGTATTACCGAAAATTCTTAAGTTTTCAAATAACTCTTCAAACTCAATTCTACGTCAAGAAGTGTTATAGCACACATGTACTCTGTTATCATCAAGGTAGTCTCCAAATTGAAACTGTATATTACGTTTGTGTAGTTCCAAAGATATTGACTAACTTCTGAAATCACCTATTATTATGCAAGTGTTTCTGTAAAATTCATAGCTTATTTATCTAAACGTAATCGATTTCTTCCCTTCTCATATAAATGATACATACCAAGTTCCATTAGCTAATTTAGAGACAATTATGATACAACCAGACATACAGACAGCGAGACCTACAGACACAGAACCATTTCATTAAACCCCTCCCCTTGCACAAGTTAAAAGGGGACATACCTATGAATATTTTAATTCGATTTTGTTATATGCATCATCAATTAAATGAGATATTAATCCTCAAGAATAAAATTAATGTTACATAAATATCTCCAAAATATTGCAACTATCGACTGTCTGCAAGGATTTAAATGACTGAAACCAGATGTAAAGTACATGTCTTCCATTTGGGCCGAACATTTTTAGATTTTTGGCTTTACGTACATTAATTATTATCAATTGAAATCCAAAATTCTGAACAGCTATCATACATCATAATGCCAACCTATATGAAATTTAAGTCTTGCATACTTAAGACATTACGTAACTACCGAAAATCATACACCAACATATATATGAAATTTGAATAGTTCCAAAGATATTGCCTAACTTCTCAAATCGATAATTATGCAAGTTTTTTAGTAATATTCATAGCATGATTATTTAAACCTAATCGGTTTCTTGTCTTCTCATGTAAAGGATATATGCCAAGTTTCACTTGATTTGACAGTTCTTTTATACAACATTATGATACAGCCAGACGTACAGCCAACGCTACGTCAACAAGCGTGTTAGTACACTTGCGATTTGTTATCACCAATGTATAGACTGAATTATATATATTTGAATTATGCATTCCAAAAATATTGCCTAATTTATGAAGTCTATAATTATGCAAATGCATCATTAACATTCATAGGATGTTTATCTAACCTTATCAGTGGATATCACACTGAATTTACAGTATGTGCAAATGGGTTGCCCTTCCCAATAAGTGCTTCAAGCATGTAAATCAAAAATAAGAAAATTTATGATTGCTATTTGTATTATAAATTCACTCTGATTTGTTTGCAATAACGTCTTCAAATTCACTTCTATTTTCCATGTCAGGACACCATTACCGAAATTTGGCGGCAAAGTCAGCAAGTAGCAAGGCAGAAAAGACCGCTGCGAAAGCACATATCAAGTCGAAGAAGATGCTGGACAAGACGGCTGCGAAAGCTCATATCAAGTCGAAGAAGATGCTTGCCGTATTGGCAAAGAAGAAGCAGCCCTAAGTCAGCTGAAAAGAGTTATTTTCAAAACCAGTCGAGCCTTCATGATGTGTTTGACATTACACTGTATTTTAAACCAGTTTGGCAGTGTATGTAGTATCTGTTGCACTTATGTATTTAAGGCATGTTAGTCATACATGTAAAATACCAAATTACAAGCGCTTTGGAAGAGAAATTAACGCAAGGGAATAACAGCTAGAACCTGAATTTCCTAATTCATATATATATATATATAAGCTCAGGAAGTGAAATTTGATTGTTGTGGGAATGGGTTGTGAATTGTAAATCCCATGTTAGTCATTTTATTGTACATATCACTTCTCTTCAAAAACATTAATTACGAAAACAAGTCATAATTCAGATTCTATTACATCGTCTCGGCTGGTATTTTGAAGATAATCTCTATTGGTCAAAATGTATGGCCACCATTTTAGATGGTTTATGTGTAGATCCCTAATCATAGTCATTTGCACAACAGTTGTGAAGTTCCTTTTCCATATTAATCAAATGTTATCGTTCAGGAAAACAACAATGTACTGTACTATTTATAGTCTGTTAATAAACGCCATGAAATTACTGAAAGATTTGAAGTTCATGCATCATCCTACTGGATTCATGATGTAATGAAACCCTGTTGAAAACATCATGTTTTGAATGCATTAACAGTGGTTACTTTCAAGATACATTCACATTAAGAGGACAAAACAGTACAGTGCAATGTATATATATATATATATATATATATATATATATATATATATATATATATATATATATATATATATATATATACAATGTATATATATATAATATGTTTATATATACATAAACACATTGTATGTATATCAAACAATTGTTCATATTACTAGATTTTTCTTGATTGATGATATTCTATTCCTGTTCTATCTAATGTTACCTTTATTAGTGTAAGAATAAACTATAAAGCACCACCAATTCTCATTTTGTTGTGTGTCTTTCGTCTGCGTTTTTTTCCCGACAAACGTCCTATTATAAGAATTATTGCGTAATCTATGAATGGTGGACAGAAGTAGATACATAGTATGGACGATATAAGAGCGCCACCTGCGATGAAGCTTGTTGATCGGGACTATAGCTTTAATGATGTGAAACATTCAAAATAACATGTTATACATGAAATACAACGGCTCTTCATATCAGCTGGTGGTCGCTGGTGGCGTTTCATAGATCCAGTTTTTAGCACGAGGCCAGTCAAGCCACGTCAGTTAATATAAGCTTAGTATCATTTCAAATGCAGTTACAGGTACACGTTGAAAGATCTCCTGGATAGATGTAAGCTATTGGTTTGTGACGTAATTACAGTGGCAAATTGTTCCAGCGTAGCGGTGTTTCACGTGCGCGCAAAATCTTGCGCAATTGAAAATTATATGAATTAAATTTATAAATGGACTCGTACATCAGACATGTATCCGATGAACAAAGTCTGCAGGGATTCGACTTTGTCTGAATAATGTCCTGTGATAAGTACAATAGTGATTGGCCTTGTAATGCTTTTGAGATGGTGTACAGGGATTTCATCCTACATTGCGCTATTTTAACCACTGAAGCTCACAAAGTATTGAACAATGTAAAATGCTCACGTTTCTTTACCCTTCCTCGTGATCCTTGCATTCTGTGAGTGTTGCAATGGATTGATATGCTCGTATAGCAGGTGCATTACCATGGTCAAGTTTCAAAGAAAGTAGTGCTCGAATAAGTTCGTGACTTATATTTGTAGGAAGATAGTTATTATATTAATATCAACAGAAATAAGGAAGTGTCGGGTATTTGCATAATCACCGAATGTGAACAATACTACACTACGTTTTGATTAAAAAAAAGAACCAAAAATAATTACGTAATCGACCTGAAAAAAATACGACTTGTTGGCAAAATGAATACAAACAATACGGAGTATGGTAGCATGTTCGGAAGGTAATACTTCATGCAGTACTATTATAGAAGTGGCTATGTTTTTGTGGTGTTTTTTTTTTAATTCGGGTTTTTGGGTTTTTTTTGTAAAAGTATTCATGGTCTTGGCTCGAGTTGAGATGTTTTAAAAGTAAAAATTAGATGTAGCAAATAAAAAATAATAAACAAAATGTACTTTCGAAGCATACTGTAACAGTGGAAAATACAACTGGAAACAATTATCCGTTGCTCTCAGAATAGTTTTCACTCAATTTGTTATTTTTAGCATGCAGGGCCCGTTCTCTCTTATTTGAAACATGCGCGAGTCACAACTAACTATGGTGATTTTGTGATTTGTGGCAAATTATGAGGCTAGAATCTTTCCTATATAACTTTACCAAAATGTGAGGTATATATGAGTTATGCTTTTACTTTCATTTCTTTTCGTTTCTAAAACAAACTGTAAAATGAACGGGCAACTTGCAGATTCCCAAATCTCCTATTTACATTGAAATACGACAATTACTTAGTTATTTTCGGAATATCCCCATACTCTAGATAAATCACACTCCTGCGCGCTGAATAGTTTTTTGCTGTACTAACAACGAACCTTATGTGGCCAGGAATCGAACATTCGTGACACTCACTTGTTTCAGTTAGAAAAAAACTTCCCTTTTCGAAAAAATGTTATGGAGATTAGTCCCCAGCGTCATTGTCACAAACCTGCGAAGAGGAGCCGAGGCATTGATCGGCACAACATTGTACAGTTAGACACAGTCTCTCGGAGAGACTAAACATTTCTTGCTGTTCACAAATGTAGACATTTCTACTAGGCTACATCCATTTCGTAGGGTCTATGAGCCATCTCAGACCACTATAGTGGTCTTAGAATCCATGTAGTCCTGCTTGCATACGGAGTAAGTTGTCCCTTCCTTCTCCGTCCTACAAAGAGACGGTCGTGAAACCTGGGCTTACCAGAAATGCTGGTAACTAAAGAATTAACGCACCTGTGTTCAAATATTAGCACTAAATCGACTGTTTAGTAATTTTACCTCACCTTGGCTACAAAAGTCCCAGTCCGGAGGACCAGAAATCCCGAAATAAAAGTACAATCGTAATTTTTTTTCGCAAAGAGGAGCATTACGGACGATGCCAAAGTGGATGTCCCGATCAAATGTAGCAGAACTTGTGACATTAGTCGGAAGTGGAAAAGTTCCGATTTCGACACTTTTTGTGATCATACCAGCGACTACTATCGTCAAAGAGATGAAAAAACGTGTACATCTATTGATCGATTGCTTTTTGTAGGACGGTGTTGAGAGAAACTCGTGTACCGTCTGCAAGCAGGACTGTGATCCATGGTACATCGATCGGATTAAAAGGTGTCAACTAGTTCTAGCAAGATGTTTAGTTTTTAGACAAACAATTTTTATTTACACATAGCCCCAAATCGTAGGCTGGTGGCGTTATTCACCATATGGGTACATGTCCAACAAGGTGCTAAAGGGGTGTTACATCGGCAGAATTGTAATGTGGGGCGCCCCCACACGATGCTTCATTTAGAAACAGCTACAAACCTTCTGGCTGACCGGAATATGGTGTCATCGGAATGTTCTGTTCTCACATTGAATATATCAATATTAGCGGAAAGACCTTCGAAAATACAAACTTTTAAGATTTTAAAGGCATATAGCCCGCCTCCTCCCTCGGGTATTAGGACATGTCTGTGTATGGACTTGGTGCTGAAATCGTGTTGTTCATTCTGGTCCAGCGAGACCTAGCTTGGGAGTAATTATCTATTTTCCTTCTTAAAGTAAGCGGTTATTTGAGATTTTATGTCTTTTATTTTGATTCATGAAAGCAGATTTATTTTGTTGAGACCGTTGTGCTCCTCGGAGACAATTTTGTTTGTATTTTAACTCGGAGTTGGGTCATGGTCAGGGAAGCTCAACTAACTAAGTTCTACTCTCCCAAGAACCCTAGCCTGTCGCCGTTAATATTCTGACGGCAGCCATAGGCCTAAAGGCCTGTTTCTCAAACTTACACTGGCTGCAACTCCGACATTTTTTCATCACCAAAGAACCATATGTATGCACTAAAAGGTCATCAATTACTTTTAAAAGACACTGTCTCTAGTATCTGTTAACTAGTGTCAGTGGTCACAGTATTCTACTAGTTGTAACTGGGGTATCATTTTTCGATCAGAATATATTCACTGGAAGTTGTTAAAATACCAATAATTAGTCACTATACATTGTAATCAATGGTCAATATTATCCATAAGATCTACAGAAACAGATTTAGATTGAAATTGTGATCGGCGTTGGTGGCGTGGACCCCCCCCACCCCCCAAAAAAAAAAAAAAAAAAACCTCCAACAACAACAACAACAACAACAACAACAACAACAACAACAACAAACAAACAAACAAACAAACAAACAAACAAACAAGATAATTTTGATTTGATTTCTCATGTATACAGCTACAAAAAATATGTTTACCCACAGCGGATCCAATTGTAGGATATTACGAGCAAGGTTTTTGATCTAAAAATATCTTTTTTTAAACTTTTCAGTTAAAGCGAGGAATGGCAAGGGGGTATAAGTGGCGAGGACAGTCTCGTCGCTAGTGGCGCTGTACAAATCAAGTTTTCTGAGTCACTTTGAGGATATCGAAGACCCGCAAATCATGTGAACGACCGTGTTTAAGATTATTATGATGGTCTGATTTCATGGGGCAAGGATTTGACGTTCACTTACAAGACTAATCTTCACATTGCTATTACACATTACGATATTATGAGGCTTAGAATCATTCCTATATAACTTTACCAAAATGTGAGGTATATATGAGTTATGCTTTTACTTTCTTTTTTTTCGTTTCTAAAACAAACTGTAAAATGAACGGGCAACTTGCAGCTTCCCAAATCTCCTCTTTACATTGAAATACGGCAATTACTCAGTTATTTTCGGAATATCCCCATACTCTAGATAAATCACATTCCTGCGCGCTGAATAGTTTTTTGTTATACAAACAACGAACCTTAATATGTGGCCAGGAATTGAACATTAGTGACACTCACTTTTTTCAGTTAGAAAAAACTTCCCTTTTCGAAAAAATGTTATGGAGATTAGTCCCCAGCGTCATTGTCACAAACCTGCGAAGAGGAGCCGAGGCATTGATCGGCACAACATTGTACAGTCAGACACAGTCTCTCGGAGAGACTAAACATTTCTTGCTGTTCACAAATGTAGACATTTCTACAAGGCTACATCCATTTCGTAGGGTCTATGAGCCATCTCAGACCACTATAGTGGTCTTAGGATCCATGTAGTCCTACTTGCATACGGAGTAAGTTGTCCCTTCCTTCTCCGTCCTACAAAGAGACAGTCGTGAAACCTGGGCTTACCAGAAATGCTGGTAACTAAAGAATTAACGCACCTGTGTTCAAATATTAGCACTAAATCGACTGTTTAGTAATTTTACCTCGCCTTGGCTACAAAAGTCCCAGTCCGGAGGACCAGAAATCCCGAAAAAAAAGGTTCAATCATAATTTCTGTCGTAAAGACAAGCATTACGGACGATGCCAAAGTGGATGTCCCGATCAAATGTAGCAGAAGTTGTGACATTAGTCGGAAGTGGAAAAGTTCCGATTTCGACACTTTTTGTGATCATACCAGCGACTACTATCGTCAAAGATATGAAAAAACGTGTACATCGATTGATCGATTGCTAATATTTGATAGTTTTGTATGTGATTCTTTTGTAATTGGCGCAAAAACATTTTGCTTTCGCACTTGCTTTAGGTCGGTTACATTGCTTTTTGTAGGACGGTGTTGAGAGAAACTCGTGTACCGTCTGCAAGCAGGACTGTGATCCATGGTACATCGGATTAAAAGGTGTCAACTAGTTCTAGCAAGGTGTTTAGTTTTTAGACAAACAATTTTTATTTACACATAGCCCCAAATCGTAGGCTGGTGGCGTTATTCACCATATGGGTACAGGTCCAAGAAGATGCTAAAGGGGCGTTACATCTGCAGAATTGTAATGTGGGGCGCCCCCACACGATGCTTCATTTAGAAACAGCTACAAACCTTCTGGCTGACCGGAATATGGTGTCATCGGAATGTTCTGTTCTCACATTGAATATATCAATATTAGCGGAAAGACCTCCGAAAATACAAACTTTTAAGATTTTAAAGGCATATAGCCCGCCTCCTTCCTCGGGTATCAGGACATGTCTGTGTATGGACTTGGTGCTGAAATCGTGTTGTTCATTCGGCGGAGTTGTATATATGGTCCAGCGAGACCTTGCTTGGGAGTAATTATCTATTTTCCTTCTTAAAGTAAGCGGTTATTTGAGATTTTATGTCTTTTATTTTGATTCATGAAAGCAGAGACCGTTGTGCTCCTCGGAGACAATTTTGTTTGTATTTTAACTCGGAGTTGGGTCATGGTCAGGGAAGCTCAACTAACTTCTATGTACTCTCCCAAGAACACTAGCCTGTCGCCGTTAATATTCTGACGGCAGCCATAAACCTAAAGGCCTGTTTCTCAAACTTACACTGGCTGCAACTCCGACATTTTTTCATCACCAAAGAACCATATGTATGCACTAAAAGGTCATCAATTACTTTTAAAAGACACTGTCTAGTATCTGTTAACTAGTGTCAGTGGTCACAGTATTCTACTAGTTGTAACTGGGGTATAATTTTTCGATCAGAATATATTCACTGAAAGTTGTCGAAATACGAATAATTAGTCACTATACATTGTAATCAATGGTCAATATTATCCATAAGATCTACAGAAACAGATTTAGATTGAAATTGTGATCGGCGTTGGTGGCGTGGACCCCCCCCCACCCCCCCCCCCCAAAAAAAAAAAAATCAACCAACCAACCAACAAACAAAAACCAAAAAAAAAAATTTTGATTTGATTTCTCATGTATACAGCTACAAAAGATATCATTACCCACAGGGGATCCAATCGTAGGATATTACGAGCAAGGTTTTTGATCTAAAATATATTTTTTTTAAACTTTTCAATTCCTATTACATATTACAATATAAGCTTACACATTGTAAATAAAATACGGTATATAACAATCTGGGGTAAACGTAGAATTTTTGAAAGGTCAAATTTACACCAAAATTTTGTCATTTTGCAATGAAATATGGCCACCGAATACAGAATTTACTGTATATATTGGAAAATAAAAGATTTTTGATGACCTTGTAAAAGAGTGAACACATATTATTCCAAAAGTGCCAGAGAATTAAACTAAATTTGTCCGAACACCTACCTTAACCACCCATCACAACCAGACTCTCTTCACATTCAGACATGTACACAAGTAAAAGATTTTAGACTAAAACTAATGTTTATTACAAAGTAATAAAACGCACAGGCTTACAACAGATTCGAAACAGAAGATATTTAAAATCGTTGTCAGTCAAAATAAATAGACGTGCAACTTGGCGCTTTCTTTTTTTTAAAAAGACGTTTTCGCTGACCGCTTCCGACTGCACGAGATACAAATGCCAGTGTAACTTCAAGTTGTGTTTGAAACTTAGAAAGGAGGTAAAGTTCCATTTTGTACAAGAGTTTATGTCGTGACAAGATATGGGTTATTTCATCTGTCCATTCAGAAATGTCTCAGGTGCAGAGTCATTGAACTTGAGGGCGCTGCTTAAATATCCGGATCTTCATCCATCAAACTTGCATCCCCTGCTCTTCATCCACAGACACCGTCATCAACAGTTCAGTATGGACTTTCAAAAATACACGGCATGTGAATACAGTCGGCTGCAACAGCGCCCCCAGTCATACACTCTGTAGTTTCTTTTTATTCTGTAAAAAAAAAAAAGCGAATAAATTATTGTGTAAAGACCGAGCAAAAAAAAATGTTCTAAAATAATAGATTTAGATAAACTGTCGTAGGTTTCAATGTAATGACAGTGGAATTGCCAATTTTACAAACGGATAAATAAAACTGTCTACACGAAGTTTTGCAAGAAGCAACAGACGGATGTATTTTAATATGTCCGACATAACAGCAGTTTACACGAAATTGAAAAGCCAGAGAGGAATATATCTAAGCACATTCGAAAATTTGGGGAAGTTTGGTCAGAGTGGATACAAGACTTATTACGCACATATCAAAATGATCCAATACATCTTAGGATGGAGGGGGAGAGATGCCGGGCGTTGTTTCAATGTGTGCTAGATTTGTATAATCTGTCGACAGTTAGAAATAAACTTGCCAGTTCGTTATAATTATGACGAGGATTATTATAGGCAACAAAACTGAGTATAGAACTGATGCAAAATACACTTTAAAGTTGGATATTTAAATTGAAAATATTCAAATCCTTCAATGCAAAAAAAGTCTTACCTTGAAATTCTTAGTGGAAAATGGCTGCGAAAAGAGCTGATGCAAGGAGGAAAATGCTTGCTGTCACTGAGGCGGCGGCTGTAATAAAAGGAATAAAAGGTGTAAAAACGATTTTACCTTGAGGTAGAATGATCGTAAAATATGGAAAATAAACAAAGTTTGGAATCTGAAATATTGGTCATAGCTTAGACTTTCAAATTTTCGCCGATTTCATATTGTAGAAAACTGATTTTCAACAGAGGGCAAAGCACGGTGAATGAAGGTAGTTCAATTATTCTTACCGTCGGTGGTCGCGGCGGCTGCTGCAGTGGTGGCGGCGGCGGTTGCTCCTGTTCCGGCGGCAGCGGTTGTTGCAGCTGAGAAATAAATTTTTTAAATGGTAAATTTCTGGTTTTTTCATCCAACTTATTAATCAAACTTTGATCTGATTTGATGTCTACGTAAATACTAGATTATACTTTTCAATTGTTGCGAAATTCTTGTGATACTCATTCGTGACGATGTCACCGTGGGAAAATTCATTAAAATATATATTTTATTAATTTCTTATCCATTTCGGTTTTTACATTGCCATCTAACGTACAAGATTTAGAACTATTCTTACCTGCTGCTGTTGTTGGGGCCAATGTCGTGGCTGAAAAGTGGAAAGAAAAAAAAGTAAAATTAATATTCGAAACCTGGCATAAAACACGAATTCAATACAATTTCCAAGTCAACATTCTAACAAAAAAAGCAGAGCTGCTTCATGACGTTGCAGTTGCGCACACACACACACACACACACACACACACACACACACACATGATAAATGTGTCAACGACAAACAGACATGACCTGGTAATGCAAGGAATACCAAATGTGAATCTTGTTCTATGGGGGAAAAGAGAAAATCGTGTAAAAAACACGACTTACCAAAAGCAACAGACAGCATACAGCCAAGGATAACGGCAACGATGAGGGTACGCATTTTCAGTCTGCAAGCAAACAAAAAAATATTTTATTAGGCTATTTAAATATTCGATATATCTGAATACGAGACAGCATTAGTATTCTCATTGCCTAGCAGCCTGCCCAAACACTAATTTATATAATTTATTCTAATTTATTTAATTTATTCCCATTTTGTGGGCAACACTTTCCCTTTCCCAAACATTACACTGCCAGGCAACAGCAGCGCCCCATGGGATTTCGTTGTTGGAGACGTCTGACGTCAAGTCATTTCTTTTGTTTAACTGGAAATCTGGCACGGATTCAAAACGAACTAACAACAGCCCGACAAAAGAGTTGAATGCACGTGTTACGTAATGGAAAATCACGGTAGCTTGGATTTTCACATATTTGCAGCAGGTGTAAGATGACACAGCTTGCGAAAATAAATTCAACGACGATGGAAAATAACCGCAGACGACATTAAAAATCCCTCCCAAATCCCTCTACAAACGTCCTTTTTGCGACGTTGTCTTCGTTAAATTTGACTATGTATAGCACTGATAGTTTAACAAATTACTAATAGTCAAGTCATGCGCGTGGAGTGACATTATGACCACAATGTGACACTTGGCATATGGCTACATCTTTATGAATTCTGTTGACCTTCGGCGCCAAACGAGGTTTAAAGTAGAATATATTAAAACAAAATTATTAAACGGGCAAACATGGCGCGACATGATGGCCACAGCTAAACCGAAAAGAGTACGGCTCCTCGGTAAAAGGCTAATTTCGAAATTTAAAATAACTACAGTTTCTGTAAATTTACAGTCACGTGCACAATGAATATCATTGCGGCTCTGCTTCAAAATGAATCACGAACAACCGACCAACATCTAACAAATTAATTATGTGTCAGACAACGTTGTTGGGAAGGCCAGCGAAGGTGACTGAGTTGACGCTGAATATTACTCTACGCCGGCTGTAATTTGCCAACGTTAAAGCCGGAAAGGGCGTCGGCGCCTTCTTCCCTCGTAAATTTAGAAGCAAACTTCCTGGTTGTTTTTCGTCTCCTCAAAAAAATTAATGCTTTCAACAACAAAAAGTGTTTCCATGAGATAAATAATATCACGAAACTACATTTACAACACATCCGATTAGATTAAAATATCGCAAACCTTCATTTGGAGATAAAGAGTCGGACGAATTACATTTTATCTTGAAAATTTGCCATTAATTCTAAATAATTGCTCAAAAGACAAGCTTGTACAAGAAAACTCGAAAATCCTGTCAACAGTAAGTCAACTTCAAAACCCTTCCAAATAAATTTTTCAAAAGCGAACAAATTTCTTACCTTTTTTTGGCCTTTTTCTCTTTAGATACAGAGCAAGTCTTTCAGGGCGCTGTCTGAGTGAATGAAGCTCACCGTGTCATCCACGCCTTTTTATGCGGCATGGTTGGGTGTGGGGTGCAGTCCAAATATGGGCAATGGAAAATAACACTTGTGAATCATTGGCTACATCTTTCATTTAGGTAAAACTTATGCAAATCATAACTGAAAACCTCTTTTGTTGAATTCTTCGAGCTGGTCAGTTGTTATGTGCGCTGTCATTACCTGCTATTGTCTTTGCTATGACAACTGTTGTCATGTGTTGATTGAGAGAAAGTAATTTCAATATGTAAAGACAGATTGCACAATGGATGAATAAATTAATTCCACGGTTTTCTCAATCTGTTGATCAGCCCTCGAAAGCATGCGTTGGTAAGGCTACCACGAGAACAAAGGAGGTTATGATGTAATCGCAGGCGGTAAATAAAGTGAAATTTATAACCTACCGTGCTGCATGTAAAATCTCACACTACTAAAAGAAGTCTGATGTAAAATGTATTGCTAAATTAGATTAACTTATTTATCTAGAAAGTGATGTAGATGTTATTACCCGACCCCCTCGGCCCTATCTGACTGTTTGTCTGTCCGACCATCTCTCTGTTTGTACCTCTGTCGCTCACTACGTGTATCCCCTCTGTAAGCTGTATATAACAAATGCTGTTTCAATCTGGCTGTCTCGTCCCCCCTCTCTCTCTCTCTCTCTCGCTCTCCTCCCACCCTCCCTCCCTCCCTCCCTCCCCCTCTCTCTCTCTCTCTCTCTCTCTCTCTCTCTCTCTCTCTCTCTCTCTCTCTCTCTCTCTCTCTCTCTCTCTCTCTCAATATTGCTTCCTTATTCATTCATTATTATTTACAATAACTCATGTTCGTTGAATGGTTTACTTGCTACATTTCAATCTGAGATGTATTTTCAAGTTGAAATTTCGAAATCAGAATTAAAGTGCCTTGCTGAATAATAACAACACTACATTTAAAAAAAAAACCTTCTGAATGCATGGCACTCCCACGCTTTGACACATCTAAATTGAACCCGTTGTCAAGCGGTCAGATTTGCATCTTACACATCGCCAACAGACATCGTTATATCATGTTGTTTCAGTATTGTACCGTTGATCATGCATATGTATATGGTATTCATTATGTTGCTATTTATGTCTCTCCTCGATGAAATTCTGGTTGCCAGATTCTGTTTAAACAAAAGATGAATGGAGTTTGCATAACAGTACAACAGCCCATTTAACGTAACAGAGATCGTGATCAGACAAGGTCTTAATGGCTACGACAGCCCGTTGTGTGTTCGTTTCTAAGGTAAATCGTTCTTGTTGATTTATAAGAAAAACTATGTCGCCCTGCGTCCTACGACACGTAAGTACGAGTTGTAGAGAGAACTACCAATGTGACGTAATATATACTTATCTGTACAGTGTTGTGTGAACATAACGATATCCATTCGGGTCATTTCACGTGGAAATGAGTCACGATGGAATAATGTAGTATCTCAGACCACTAATGAGGCAGTATGTATGTATGTACGTACGTATGTATGTATGTATGTATGTATGTATGTATGTATGTATGTATGTACGTACGTACGTGTGTGTGTGTATGTATGTATGTATCATATGTATGTATGTATGTATGTATGTATGTATGTATGTACGTACGTACGTGTGTGTGTGTGTGTGTATGTATGTATGTATCATATGTATGTATGTATGTATGTATGTATGTATGTATGTATGTATGTATGTATGTATGTATGTATGTATGTATGTATGTATGTATGTATGTATGTATGTATGTATGTATGTATGTATGTATGTATGTATGTATGTATGTATGTATGTATGTATGTGTGTGTATGTATGTATGTATGTATGTATGTATGTATGTATGTGTGTGCGCCATCTCCGACTCAGTTATGGAAACATTTCTTGAACACTGATAATTCCGATTTATGTTATTATCGCGGAATTATCATGTGATGTCAAAGAATACGAATAGTTGCATAATTAAAATGGTGGGTGGGGGGGGGGGTGCTGACTGTTCAACCTCTATTGACCTACCTGTGGTTTTTCGAGTCAACGAACTTATCGAATGTTGTCACAACTTTGTGAAAACGGTTACAACGTAGGCAAAACATGTCGAGACTTTGAACAAATAATTCTAATTGTTATAATTTTGTCTGACCGACTTGTCTAAATTACGGTTATTATAGTTTTCTCCAGTCACTACCTGCAGGCATTACGTAACTACTACGCGTGTATTGAGCGCTAGCTATAGTGTCATTGCACGAACTTGAACGGTGCCGTACCGTACCACACCATATGTTGCTACCGTTGGTTGTTACGTCGGTGACGGATCAACTCGTCCCAATTTCAACTCGTCCCATTTCAACTCGTCCCACTCAACTCGTCCAATTTTCAACTCGCCCCAATTTCAACTCGCCCCATATTCAACTCGCCCCAACTCTTGCAATATAATTTACCTGTGCATATATGAAATCGAAGCTAGTAGTACTCAGTTTGGAGGGTCTGTGGTATCTCGTATTCCACTAATGAAGTACCACTTGCGCTGTAAACACATACTACAATACTTAGTTGCGTTAACTAGGGAGAGGAGACACGTCTCCAAAACCCGTACGCGCGGAAGTCGTAAGCGTGTCAGTCACTAATATTCTCCCTGGTTATTATCATTATTATTTCTTATTTGGGTTGTAAACATTAAGTCCTAATGTGAAAAGTGATATTCCATGACTGAGGAAAGTTGTTGTGCTATAAGTTCTAGATCTACCAAACACTTAGCCAAAACCCACACCACTTTCTGCTACGAAATGTTACATTTGCTACGCTTCGACTGGCTATGTAGGTAAAATCATGTAAATGTTTCGGTCTCCGTACTTCGAGTCCATGTATCGTTTAGATTTATAAACGTTTCCTAGTGTTGTTGGGGCGAGTTGAAAATGGGACGAGTTAAAAATGGGGCGAGTTGAAAATGGGGCGAGTTGAAATTGGGGCGAGTTGAAATGGGACGAGTTGAAAATGGGACGACGTGAATCGCAATCGTACGTCGAGGTGGCCGGTACGGTGGCGGTACTCTTCGATCGTCAAGGTACCGATCGTGACTGTGGTAATACATTTTGTATGAACCGGAAGATATTCGAATAATTTCCTCTGACAATAACGCCGTAAATTTTATGAGCGGTGACGTCACAAAATTCACAAGAATGGTTTGTTTATGTTTTCTTTTCATTTAGAAGTATTTATGGCGTGTGTCACTATTAATTAACATAAATAAATAGCAACAAGCAGAGGGAACTTCATAAACTTTTGACCCCAAATATCATTTTTTTTTCAGACCACAACGAATATACGACGTTACTTTCGGCTAAACTGAGGCTGCACCCGGGACCAAGACAATGCGGTGCCATTTATTTCAGACATATTTCACGACTCTGAATTCTCTTTGTTTTCCTCTTTTCTTAAATTCATTTTCCAAGTGGGATTAGCAATCCAATGGAACAATCATAGGGCGCATGGAAGACTGTTTCTATTTGACTTTTAAAAAATAATTCTTTAAAAAACCAAATACCGAGGTCGCCGTTACGTTATACTCATAGTTACTGTCATGGGAGTCAACGCACTTTTGAACTCGTCAACCTGAAACTCGACGATTGCCTTTATTTTTTGAATATTTTTTTTCTATACTATTTGTGTATCGATTAATGTTGAAAAGTGCACCTGACTAAAACAAGACGACATTGGATAAAAATAATCCCCAAACACCATTATTTTTTGTGATATAATAAGTGCCTTAATTGGCAAGTGCGATTTGGCAAACTCTTCATTTTTCAATTAGCAATGTTTGAATAGCATTATCCATGGACTCGTAATATTTTATCATAATACAATGGCGGTCGATTATTTCAAATAATTGTTACGAAACAGGTGGTCAAGGTGTTAATTAACATTTCAAATCGATTTTTACACAGTATATGTGTTCAAATATTATTTGCAAAAGTTCTTTTAGTTCCCAATATTAACGGGGACTTATACATTGGGTTCCGTCCCGTGCGTCCGTCCATGTTGTGTACGTACGCTCACCCTCATATCTCTGGCATGCACCAATCGATTCCAACCAAACCTGGTCTAAAGGTATTAAAGATACTATGTGAGACATATGCACATCATGCATCAATGTGTTTGTGAATAAATAAAATATGGCCGAATGGCAGCCATATTTCGCTTGTTGTTGTTAGATTTCGCAATATGCGTCATAAACTCTGGGTGTCATGATTTATGTCGCGACTCGTCATTCAAGTGCCTACATCCATATTATCAAATATGAACATTCTTTTAAGACATTTCAACATCAAGGTGACAACACGGAGATAGGTGCATGTCATATGAAAATAAACCCGTCTCGACTTCTTAATAGAATGTTTACAATGCTGGCTTCGAAATATGATTTCCTTTCACGCGAAAGACATGTTGCATGCCTATATAACCATTGGTAGTGTTGTCCCATATACGATTGTAGTGTTGTCCCATATACATGATTATGTATGACTAGTACATTGTCACCTCTATTTCCTAAAATGAATTTCCTGTCAAGTCCACTATGCCCCCCCCCCTCCCCTCCCCTCCAACGTAAGAGTGAATGTAATACTGTGTTATTACTAGTCACAATGTTGTCTAGAATCATATAGGACTGCACGTCGAGTATCAATGTGTTTTCGGTAGTTCAAATTGATAGACTTGTCAGTCGTAACTATGGAAACTCAAGTTAAAGCCCAAGTAAATAGTTGTTTGGTTCTGTGTGTAAATACTGAAAGACATGTACTGGGGCATAAGTTTTTTAAACGACAGTATTGTTATTCTAAAAACAAAGTTCGTCATCAATGCACTGTCAATGCCGCCGGCACACATAAAAAACACAATACACTATTGTTGTGTTTGACCAACTATCCACCTAGAAACCAGTGTTCTAGATTTAACGAGGGTCAAGTTCTATCCACCTGTTGTTACAGTATTGGGCACTACTAATAGTTGAATAGTAAGAGTTGTTTGTTGTGTTTCATGGGTCAGAATGTAGACAACACACTCGGGAGAAGGCCTCACTCTATGACAACTAAACACTTGGTCAGATGACAGATAAAGTCCTCCGCCAAAACACCATGGCCAAAACGAAGCGATTTAATGACCCGGGTTGTGGGATGAACACCTTCAGTCAGGACCGAGTCACGCCGTGACTTTTATCACCGACATTTCCAGAACTCCGTGGCGTTGGCAAGACAGGTGTCGCTTGTGACCCGTTTTTTTTTTCGAACCGAGCGTGTGTATTTGTCCTGTGAGACAGTCGTTAAAGTGCATAGTATATTTTAGAGAGCACAATATACACCGTGGGACTGTACATAAGTTTCTACTTGTAAAGCATTTCTCGGTTATCGAGCTCTGAAAACACCAAGTCTATGCTGATAGCAATATATCGTAAATATGCATATTTTAGCACTAACCCTAGAATCAAAAAATTGTAAGCGAAATATCAACGTGGGGCATATGACAAATTGATTGCACATATCACCAGTAAAGTCTCGATTATTAGTTTATGCTCGCTTAAATCTCCAGTTTTGCCGTCGAAAGTTACTTAAAAGTGACACTTAGCACTTGCGAGAATGAATATTCACAACTCACAAAAGTAAACGAAAATAGAAGTGAATCCTAAAGTGCCGTCAACACTAGCAATGAATACGATGTTCTGTTTTGTGGACTGCTTCGAAAAAAAAGACTAGACTCTCAATCTCGCAAAACGGGGGGGGGGGGGGAGTTCTCAACTAAAGTCACGATTTCTATTGATACAGGAAGTCTTCCCAATGAAATATAGTCTTAAAGTACTTGTTTAAGCCTCATTACAGCCATGAAATACAGAGTTTGGTATTCGTGTTTCCTCATAATAAACCAAACTCACTTTCCCCTACCCACGCTCTTGTGTTATGCAAGTAGGAGATATCTCGAAAATGTTATCCCACTCAGAAAGTCTCACAAAATAACACTCCTAATTAAAGAGAGTCCGTTACTACCAAAACATAAACAAATAAACAAATTTAAACGAGACGGAACGTGACAGTGCCGGTGGGAGTGCAAAACCGCCACAAACGATCAGAAGTCTGAGCAGAACTAGTGTCATCATCTATAACTAGTAACCCAAAGAAGGACGCCCTCAAGTATTGAGGCGCGATGACTAATGCCAGATTTTGACATAAAGACGTTATTACTTGTTGTACCCATCCACTTTTGCTTAGTAAACATTATTAAATGCAATTTAATGTATTACTATGCTTGGTATTCTATTCATGTTTGTTCCTAAATAAAGAAGGGGGGAGTTAAAAAGATCAAGGACTTGTCACACCAAAATCATAATCTCATTTTCACTTTCAGGCACTGAAAAAATCAAACACAATGGCGGCATAACATGAGGAAGAAAAAATATGTATGAGTTAGTATAAAACTTACTGTTGAGAAACGATCATATGTTGAACTAATATAAGTTGAACTTCACCTTTATTCGATTTAATTAAACTTAACGACCGGATGTTCTGTCCAAAATTTGTTCTAATTAAAAACGTCGAATCAATTAAAAAATATACCCATAATTTGTTCTCGCTGATAAAAAGTGACGTTTTAATTTTTTACACAATTGTCGTCAATATTGCCCATTTCTGGTATAAATAGTACTATTAACTTGGACACTGTCATTTTACAAATTCTTTGATTACTTTGGTTGTTCATAGCCCTTTCCTATTCAATACCAAGATGTATCTTTCAGCATTGTTCATATCACTAACAGTACATTGGTCGTTCAAAATGTTTGAGAAATCCATGATATAACAAATTTTCTCTAATTCATTTGTTGCCATGGTAACTGATTCTTGTGATTTTACTATCCAGCTAACATGATAGTAGTTTTGGGAGTAATATATATTATCAATTTCCCTCTGATTTATTCCCATTGTCATGGTAATATAAAGTCATGTTAGCACTGTTCACATGACAAGTAATAGTTTATTTTTTGCTTGTTCATAATTTTGGGATAATCCATATTCATGTTGCCATGATAATTGATTCTAGTGAGTTATTATAAATTCCTGTCCACCCATCCAGCATTACATGTATGGTTTTCACATTTAACCTCTTGTCAACCAGACAAAATCCTATGAAGAAAACAAAGTGACAATGCAATGAGTGTTACTTTGCTTCAGGTGATGTTCAGTGAAACGAAGGAATGTCAATGGAGTTTATATATCAGCCCCCCCCCCCTTGGAGTGGGGTTACTCACCTAGGCAAGTGGTGGGAATGTATGATTAAAAATAGAAAATCCGGTCCGTACACCTTTCCAGATTACATAGGACTAATGTACATCCTGTATGTAGTTACCATTTGACATGCACACTCACTATGGGTCTTCATGGTATGAACCCCTTTCCCAGGACCACTTTCGAACCCAATCATCTGTAGACACGAACACCCAAAGGTAGAGTTGGGTAGGACGTACAACTCTACCACACAGTACTAGTCAATAGTTTATTACCTTGAAATTCACGATATTAGGAATTACAAGTTTGAAAAACTATGACCACTTTGCAATAATGCTACATGTACATACAAAACATAATACATGTAACAAATAGCTACAATGGTGGCTTATTAAAGAGAATAAACCGAACTGAACATTTTACCTGTTTTTTCCTGTCAGACAATGGATTGATTAAAACATTGATGAGTGAGGGCGTTGTTGGATGTACATTTAGACAAGAATCCAATGCTTTCTCTAGTTCTTCTGGTCTGGTGACGTAATATCCCTTGCCATGGAATGCTTCCATCATTTTGTCATACCTAGCATTGGGTGAGAGTGCTAGCACTGGTAGCCTGTAATCAAAATACATATACCCAGAGTAAAGGTAAGAACATACTTGTAGTTACTTTTCCTGACTCATTTTGATATTACTCTGGTAATTAAGCCTTAGGTTTACTAAGATATACCTCAGACCGTTACTGGTCTGAGGATATACACAAACTAAAACTAATTGTCGCAGCATACAGTAGTGATACGCTATTGAATGGACGTTGGTTTAATTATAACCTCTCAGTAGGGAGGCGTCTGGCAGAATTTTATTGACAAAGTTCTACAGACTTGCAGTGTAGCTGTTTTGGGACTTCCGCTGTTTACACCATCTGGATCACAGGCTGATTAGAATTGCCCAACAGAGGAACCACTATCACCCACTTGTGTAATCTACCACATTGAAGAACAGTAGATTTAGTTTGCACCTATCTTAGTAAACCGATGGCTCGATTACAAGAGTTGTATTTTCAAGGATACCTTGTGAATTCACTAATTACATGTAATAACAATTTGGATATTAAATGAGATATGGATTGTTTCATTTACTTTCACTTATTGGCATGAGTTTGGTATCAATCCTACAATGAATTTTACAATACCGTGCAGCTTTTCAGTTTGATACAACCATGTAGAAACCAACAAGAAACTACATAATGCTACACTTCAATAGCAAGATAACATTTTTTTTGCTACATTTAGTCTAAATGAAATAAACCATTTCAACAACTTCGATTCATCATCAGACGTTCGGGCGCCAATGTTTTTTTAAGTATCAAACACTGAATGAAGGTCGCGTAATAGTCCAGTCAGTCTAGAGGAAATTTAGGCCGAACCTCGATATAATTGCAACAGACATAATGTTTAGTGTACCTTGCTCAGAATTTTATGCTGAATAACATAGCAAAAGTCTAAGAAAAATTTAAGTGGTGGAACCTGATGAAAAAGGACGTTTCTTAATTAGCATAATTAGTGAAAAAATAATATTCATGAAATATCATTTGTTCAAAGACCAATACAAGTAACATATGTCTATGGGTAGGTCAGAAGGTCATGAATTACTTTTGAGTTACTATATGATTGTACAATCATTCCTATTGAATTTAAACATTTAATGTGTGTAAATTAATCACTTTAGTTACAGATTTAGTAAAGGTTACAGATTACATGTAATGTACAATAAGTATACATTTTTGCGAACGCCCATGTGATTAGTATGATATTAGTAGTGTCATTAGATATTAGAGTACAATGTACTTGAATACCTTTCTTTCATCATTAAATATCTCCTTTGTTAGATAAACGTGCATGTCAAAGAAGTGTTAATTAGTGTAATTAACATGTAAAACAATACATTAGTAATCCTACATATTTCTGTTCATAAATAGTTATTGACGCTCGATTTTAAATGAACTTTTCAATCATCAAACCACTCCAAAGTAAGCTAAACAATAGTAATGCAGATTACATGCAATGTACAAAAAGTATACATTTTTTGAATACCACTGTGAATAGTATGTCTGTCATTAGGTATTGGAATTTGGAGTCCTTGAATACATCCCTTTCATCATCAAATACCTCCCTTGCTATATAACTATGCATGTTAAACAATATAGAGAAAACATATATAATAGATTATTAAAACATTTATTAGATAACGAGATCGTATACAGCTAACTATCTAGGGATAGAATTTCAACTCAATGGCAATTTTGATCTAGCAAAAGACAAACTTTATAAAAAGGCAACAAATGCGTTCTACTCTATTGGAAAATTAATCACTTCGTCCACTAATATAAACATTCCAACATGGATCAAAATTTTTGATCTCGCTATTAGACCCATACTAACATATGGTTGTGAAATTTGGGGAGCAGAGAAATAAACTGATAAAACACCAATAGAGAAACTAAACATCAAATTATCCAAAATGTTACTCCAAGTTAACTCATGTGCAACAAACGTAGCAGTAAGGGAGAACTAGGTAGACAACCACTGTCAAATTTTGTTAATAACATGATGGTGAAATACTGGCATAGAGTGTGTACGAAAAAAGAAAACAACCTTATTGATGAGGCTGTCAAATAAAACATAGTTAACAAAACAGCCTGGCTACTGCTCTACAAACCATAAGCTGATCTGAGAACATATAAAATTACTGGAATAATGGAAACACACATAACATGAATAAGATGCACTAAAAATAATTTCTGTTGCACAGGTCAAACCTTATTTTGACTGGACTATAAAATGTCCTTTGCTGTGTTCACTGGATGTCTGTATGGTGGCATGTATAGTTCACTTCACTTTTAGACAAAATGTAGCAAGAAACTGTACCCATTCAATCTTACTATATTGGTAAGATAAAAGAGTGACTTTATTTACTCACCGCAACTCTTCCTGTTTCTCTTCTCTTACAGTTTGGTAGAAGTCATCATCTATTCCCATGGTAATGCCGTTGTTGTTAACGACCACAAATAAAATAGGTAGATTGTACCTTTAAAGTAAAGTAACAAAATACATAATGTATTGTGTTAGATCAGTTATTGGATCTGGCACAATTAAAATAGTTAAAGATCCACAATTCAATACCAGGGTCTTGTATTTGTATTGTTTTATCAGCATTATCAGTGGACTCATAAGGCTAGGATAGGGTCAGTCTTTTGTGCAGGACAAACATTTTCCATATCATAAAATCCAATGTACTATTTACGAAAACCCTTCACAATTAATTTATATCACTGGTAAGTTCACAAAATGTCACAAAGTTAAATGAGCTTGCATTTTTCATTTAGTATTCTTTCAAAACGAGAGTCTAACTTTCATTCAACACTTCCACTATCTTTTCTGAACTGTATATTTTGTGTTGTATAAGCTCTTTGGGTGTGAAGCTTTTATTGCAAATAAACTATCGGAATCAAATCCAACACGTTAAGTGCAGAGTTTCTTACCTATAGACTGTTTCTAATTCCATACCAGAAAATCCAAATGCACTATCTCCTATCACACATACAACTCTCTTATTGGATCCAGTGTGTTTTATCCAGACAGCTGCAGCAATGGCAAACCCTAGGCCAACTCCCATTGTACCAAATGAACCTGCATCTAACCTAAATGTACAATAAAGTTTAGATCAGGAGTGCAAATACCCCTGAGTACCCACATTGTCACTCGCACAGCATGGAGTTCTGTTATTATTGCATATGTTTATCCAAAACAAATATATTCTGTAAAAATGACACTATGCGATCACGCACTTAGTATGATTCCATCTATTTGCATATCATTTGTATGCAGGTATATTTAATAATGTCTTTGCAGTGCAAATACCACTAGTATGCACATGCACCGGTGCAAGTGTATCTCTGGCACATATGTAACATAGTAATAATCAAAATATGTTGAAGTCTGCTAACATATTCGCTACAAAATACTACCGCAAAGTACACTGCAAGCACTTGTGCAAATACCCGAGTACGCCACACTAGCACTCGCCCATCATGGGGTTCTGTCATATTACTGGACTGGTGATGTCATATTCAAACTGAGTAGTTGTCAAACTGTTGCATGATGGGTATTGTAGAGACCAAAGTGACAATCTACCATGAAATGACAAAGACAGTGGATGTCTCGTCAACAAATTCTAAATTATCAAGTATTTATAAAAGTACTTGTAAAGTAAAGTTGTCAAACCTATGTCTTGGTAAATAATTTGGTAACATAGTTCGACCAATATCCATAGTATTGGATCCCTCATTGACGATAATACAGTCTTTCGGTAACACTTTCCTAATCTGTTGATAAACACAAACACATACATATTAAATGTCGATCAATGTAGTTTCATTTAATAGTTTTAGAAAAAAAATACAACAATGAGGCCAAATAGAAAATTAGTGTGTTTCCGATAACACGAACGACTCTAGTTTAAACCCCGACCCTAAACATTTGTTTGCATACAAAAAGGTAAAATGATAACAATTTACTTTTATTTCCGTGTACACCTTCATGCCTTTTCCTCATCTGTTGTCACTTTTTCAAAAAAATCGTATTCAGAGAGAAACCAGATCTTTTTTGACTATCACAGTACAGTCTGCATAACATGTTCGTCTACTTAACTTATAACATTCTTCATTTACTTCTTTTTAAACCTCATCAAACTCTAAAGTATTGTGACTGACGAGTATCTTATCTTGGGGTCGAATTAATTTTTTTTTTAAATTCAAAGTAAAATAAAATAAAATTTTGACCTACCTACCCTATTTTCTGAAGTCATTTTATCGGAAACAGACGATTCTCTATTTTGCCTGGATTGTCAAATCCACTTATATAAAATCTTTTTCAAAATGTGGAACATGGTGTCCCATGATTTCCATTTTTCTGGGTCATCATAAATTTCTGTGGGACATCACGCATCCCACAATTTCTTGTTACATCAAATAAACAGCAATCTCAGGGTGAAAATTATTCACATCTAACATTACTTTGTAGAGATGAATATCATATTGAATTCACTATTTGAATCATACAGGGAGAGACCATATATTGTAACAATTCAAAGGTAAGGCTGTCTGTACATGTGCAGCTATGTCATAACTTACCTTGTCAAAGACATTGTAATAGTTCATACGTAAGGATATCTGCAGCTGCGCAGCTAGGTCATGACTTACCTTGTCAAAGACAATGAAATAGCGAGCGTCCATACAGCGAAGCCCCGCAAGCAAGCATAACGATTTAAGCATGCATGAAGCTGCAACTGAAACAACGAGGCATTGAAAATCGATTTATAGTCGCGTGACTCATGAACACCACTATGTTGAATTTGTGGTCTGTGCCATATTGGACTAGATCATATGACCCAAGAGAACGACAATTTTTTTCCGCCTGATTCACAGATCATAATGATCTTGAGGATTGACAAACAAAAGAAAAACTAAACAAACACATGAATAATACAAGATCAACAATATGTTTATTCATATAAAAGCAAGTTACATGAAATGTATCATGAACTCCAAAGTGCTACAATATTGACCAACCATTCAAGTTGATCATACTACATTGTACACCAAATCAAAATATTCCTCACTTAGACCTATTGTTATAAATTTATATATTCGATATACTGACATGAGCTTATGGGCTAAGCCCTAGTATGATATCCAGGATTATGGTATTTGGCAAAATGAAACAAAATGAAATAAAACGAAATATACCCTACCATTCTTCATTCAAAGTTGATTTGTTTCATTTCATTTCGTTTCGGTTCGTTTCTTTTAGTTTCATTTCGTTTCGTTTCATTTAATTTCGTTTCATTTAATTTCGTTTCGGTTCGGTTTGGTTCGTTTTGTTTCGTTTCAATTTGTTTCGTTTCGCCGAATACTATAGGCCTGATATTAGTTCATAGGTATAAGACTGTCTGTGCAGCTGCGTGAGGTTGTTACTTACCTTGTCAAAGACATTGTAATAGTTCATAGGTAAGGATGTCTGTGCAGCAAGGTCATTACTAGCTTGTACATTACTGGCAATCTTGGCATTTAATTCTTTCCACCATGAACTTCTCTCTGGATGTTGGTATACACCAGGAAACTTACCAAGTACTTGCATTAACTGTAATTAAAATGATATATTTTATTCTAAACTTAGACTGTTAGCTAGTCTCTTAAAGGTTTCTTTAACACAAAATGAATTGAAAGGAGGTTTCAATTTGACAACTGCCGACACCAGACTGTGGACGAACAGAACATGTTACAAACTGGGAAAGTAAACACCTGAATTGCATTAATAACACTTGGTACGGCAAATTGGAAGTACAGAGGTTTGTATTACAATCCATCATTTGATAAGAATAGTGACATTCTGGGTACAGCTGTTTAACCTGATACAAGTTACAACCCACCTGTTCTGTAACTAGGCCAACATCTCCAGCAAGACCTGTACACCTGCTACCCACATTGTTGTTGAGTTCTTCTGGGCAGATATCAACCTACATTTCAACATGGAAAATGAAAGAAAATTCAATAACTATACATAATCCACTTCCGTGATAAATTCAAGCAATTCTCTCCCTATTAATACAGCTGGGATACTATATCACTTTTCTCACAGTAGATGGAGAAATGACATTATTTTCAGTAACATATCAACAGAGATAGATAGAAATGTCCATGTTGACATAATGCCACTAGACTGGCACCAGTCACTTAGGAGATTATTTTATCTCATAATCATTGCGCATGTTTGTTATTCATTTGAATTAATGCTTTATGTCTGACCGTGGAGGGCGCCATGTGATGACGTTGAATCTATCACACAATATGGCTGAATGGCTAATGTATATATGGATCGTTCCTTTGAATGTTTGAATTTATGCAAACCAAGTCAATATAGTGAGATAGAAAACATTTTTCAAAGGTTTCTGTAGTTGGTAAGACAGTTTAATTTGCATTACGTGCGTCAAAGTTAGTTACATTTGTAAACACAAAACCTGATTTATGAAGTCAATGTTACACAAAAAACATCTGGTAATTTACAGAAAGTATAAAATCTAGACACGCAGTCAATAAATGAATCGTTTCCTACCTGTATAAATCTTGTGTTTGGAGCAAATCTTGGAGCTATCCCAAAGTGAAGTATCCAGTTCAAACGTGCACCAAGCAGTGTAATAACATCAGCTTTCAACAGAGCCCTACAATAAGAGGTAACATTGTCATTTCATTACTTTTTTTATATCTAATTATAATTTTATTTTGGTTTGTATTTAAAACTAATGTTATTCAATTGTAGTCACTACAGTGTAGAAGTAAGAAAGGCTAAATCTAAATGCCGAGTCTAGATGAGTACATTTTTAAGTGGCCATATGGATGTAGATTAATTTCTGGTTTTCATTTTGTTTTGGAATCATAGAATATTTTTGTCATAGCTTCCTACTTGAAAAATCAATAATGTGAAACAACATATACCAAGTCCTTGTTTGTAACTCAATCAATTGCAAAAGCCTAATAGCGATGTGTTAAATGTTTGTTTATACAATAACAAACCTTTTTGCACATTTATTTAGCTTTATGACTTAAAACACATACTTGGTCTATGTTGTTCACACTGATTTTTCAAGTAGGACGCCATGATAGATTTTTTTATAAATTAAAATTCCAAAATAAATACCCAAACTTCATCCATATGGTCACTGTAACAGACGGCAAGTCATGGTTGCATAAAACTTCATTTTCTTCTGTTTTTGTGCTGTGAATTACTCCCAATAATACTAATACTAATAATCTTTATTTATACTTGATAGTTCTTTAAGCATATAAACACTTGTCTCCCAAGAAGTCCAGTGAGGGCCATCCCTCATGGGTTCAGTGTTAATGCAGGAGCAAACCGGAGTACCCGGGGAAAACCTGCGTTGTTCGGTAGAGTCAAACTGAACGACACTCTTCAGCGTGGTAAATTTAATCGAACCCTGAATGGAGTTCGAACCCCGACCGCAGTGGTAAGAGGCAAGTGGTTTAACCACTCAGCCACCGACCATCAAGACTTTCCCAGTCAGTCCACACTCTAGACCCTTCTAGTCACCCAGTCCTTACAACATATAACAGCTAGTTTGTATAAATAGTCCTAGAATTTAATAACAGTGACTAGGACCTACATAGAGTGGATATTTAACCCTTCCCTGCACCAGACAGAACATGATACACACAGTGGATTAAAGTGCATACTAGCCATGTGTATGAGAAATGGGGTATTTATTTTTTTTATTTTTGATCAAGTGATTTTTTACCCGAATAAACGATGTGAAACAACACAGACCAAGTCTGTGCTTGTATAGCCTCAATAAATTGCAAAATATAAACGTGTAAAACGTTTGTACAGGAAATAATTTGTTGTATTAAACAAAACTATAATCACAACGTAACACCCAGTCTGCACAGTTAAGTCTTGTAGCTGTCATTTTCCATATAATGAATCATCAACGTATATATTTGAATTAAGTTTACCTGGATCTTGCAGGTGCAACACACAGTGGATGGTCATCAGGGAGAACACCTTTCCCCATTGGTGTTGGTAAGAATGGCAGTTTATGAGTTTCAATGAACTGACGTACACTGTCTTCTGCACGTGCTATGGCAGCCCCTATGAAGGAACCAAATAAAAATGTTGGAGAATTAAAAGAAAATACAAAACTTTATTTGGGGAAAACATTGTTTGGGGCATGTGCATTATGGTTCACATAAATCTGTAGTAATATAACCCTTGCAGCAGTTGTCTAGAGGTGCTGCCGATCAGAATGTCATATTATCAATAGTGGGGAATTAAAACTGACTTTGAAGGTGCCGAAAAGTATCCCTTATCACACTATCAATTTGACATGTATTGATACAAAAACAACAGTGATTGTCTCTGATGTAATTCATTTGATGGTTTTATCATTTTGTTTATGTCTGCGAAAGTTAATCATATGGATATATGGCATACAAAGATATAACTCTAACTTTCGCAGACATAAACAAACTGATAAGAACATGGCTTGAACATACATCAAAGGCACCTTCTGTTGTTTTGTATGAATGTATGGTAGTTTGTTAGTGTGATAAGGAGAAGACTTTTCGGGACCTACAAAGCCAGTTTTAATTGTTCACCACTGATAAAATGATGATCTGGTCAGAGGCATCTCTAGGCAACTGCTGCAAGGGTTGTAGTTGCTATGGATATACCGACCTTTGCCAACAATGACCAGTGGTCTTGATGAGGACGTTAGTAAATTGACAGCTTCCTTCACTGCATCAGGATCTGCCATCATCCTTGGACCATCTTTGCATTTCTCTACAAACCTACAGTGAAATTGAATTAGTGTAAACACTGGATAACCATAGTGACTGCAGTCAAACTGAGGTAGGGTCAGAGGGAGAAAGGGTGAAGTTATGATGACACTGGGAAAATGATGGATTTCAAAGGGAGGGAGAGCTGATTGTGGTGTACACAAACTTGGAAAAAGGAAAATTGTTGAATACATGTCTAAATTCCTTTTCACTAGGAGTACTGGTTACAGAATGCTGTGACAGGCAGCAAACCTCCACCCACTGTTTGAGATAATGATAACACAGACAGACAGACAGACAGACAGACAGACTAATCACATGAACCCCTTCCAGAAGACGCTGAAAAGATGTCCATAAATGTCAAACCTTTGCATTATACTTTAATGTACTGTTGCGACCTAGATATGTGGCTAGGAATCTACTAGCTAGGAGGAAATATTTTAAAGTAAAATTAATTTCATGAAAGTAATTTTCGCTTGTTGTTCTTTTTCCAATAAAGTCATTAACATACTCTGCAACCAAATGTTTCTGATATTTGCAAAGTTGAACATACTCTACATCTGATGATGGTGTTCTCTTGTTGACCATATTACCAGCAATATCAATGTAACAGGCACCAGGTCTCCCACTTATGCTGGTCCTCACAGCCTGTAGAGAAAGACTAAAATATGTACTAATCTTGGAAACGGTAGCTGGATATCACTAGAACAGAAACGAAGAGTGGATGGTCCCTATAAAACGCAATGCAAAAAGGTTTTAAAAACAATATTAACTTATGCCTTCATCTTGTTAAAGGGCATCATTGGTTAAAACAGACAGGAGAATCAGTAAGATGCACATTGAAAGCTGAGCATGAGAAGCTGACATGAATGTTGTCTGTTTGGTCATCAGGGGTAACATCTTGAAAAGCTTGAAAAGGGAGAAGTTAGATGAACACGCTAGGGTATATTCTCCTTAAAGTGTTTGAAATTGTCTATACTTGATTATAGTTACAGTACTGTATCTGTAGATGTTATTCGTTCGTTCATTCAATCAAGGAAAATACAAGTGACCTAAGGGGGCTTTGTCAATACTCGTCTAGGGACTCGTACTGACAAAACCCTTAGGTCACACACATTTTCCGGCTGAATGAAGAAAAATATTGGAGAATAACGTAACTATATCAGCACCAGTTATTATAATATCAAAGAAAAATCTGGGAAAGTAATGGCAATTTTGAATATTTTGACTCATATTTCAAACGCGGCAGGACGAGTGATGTAGACACATGACATGGACGTGCGTTGTTTAATAGTGACGTAGAACGACCAGGGTATAAATTCCATATTTTAGTTCAACTTGGCTGATGCATGGTATAGTGGTTGTACATTTCATAGAAATCTTTTGCCCTACAGGCAGCAATGTGTCACCGAATCTTTTACTTTGATGAGTGACAAGAGGTGCGATTGGATTCCCTGGAAAGACATATTATTGGAGCACAAAGTGTCAAATGTTCCCTAGATTTTTTACCTTTTCAATATAGAACGGGATCCTTTCAATCCTGGACGGTCTTGCTGCAAATTTGCTGTAGAGTCGTGTTCTCTCCACCTGTCAACAAACAAAATATTACAATATCTTATTAACTTATATTACATTTCGCTCTGGAAATTTGGTTTCCCTTATTCTATAATGACATAAAATGTCTCTAATTACATATGTGTACCCCTAGAATATACCATAGCTGTGATTGTATTTCTACTTAATACATATCTTTGGTGGTGGCTATATACCTATTCAGTTACTCACTGTTTGTACACATTTAGCATTCACCTATGAGTATCTCCTTTGCTATGATGTGGTTCTATATGATCAAGGGATGGCTTGTTATTACCTGTGGTAATTCCTGAAAAGCACCCATTTCTTCCTGATCTGCATCGGTGGAACCTCCAATGACAATCAATGGCCTACAATGGAATCAACCATTACAGATAAGAAATCAGTGTGGTGTGTTGAAGGATTATAGTTATTTTGGAACAAGTTTTTGATTACAGTGAAGGATTTTGAGCATATAGTCTCAAGTTGAAGCAACCAATACTCCATCCATCCATCTGTCCATCCATCATAAATCCATGTACCTACTCACCCTCCCACCCATCAGGCCACCCATCCATCAAATTTAGATCAACCAGTCAATCAATCAATCAATCAATCAACCAACCAACCAACCAACCAACCAACCAACTAACCAACCAACCAACCAAATAATCAACTTGATCAATCAATCAATCAATCAATCAATCAATCAATGAATCAATCAATCAGTCAGTCAGTCAGTCAATCAATCAATCAATAAACCAATCAATCAAATGTCAAATCAAATGTGGAGTGCGTTCATCAAATTACCTACCATGCGTTGGCCATAGCATTAGCCATGCCACTAAGTGCATGAACAATACCTGGACCAGATACAACCAAACATGCTGCTGGCCTACATAGAAATAACAAAGTAAACATTGTGACAACTAATTAAGACCAGGAATTCACGAATCATCAACATTTTTTTAAAATATCAAAATTTATAACGGGTAAATAAAACCCTGCCATAATAATTAATATCTATCTTCCATGGTTTTACAAAGAGATCGGCCAGTTTTGTACTTTACCCGCGAGTCTCAAAAAAAAAATGAACACTACAACTTTATTGTTTTCATACATACTATATCTAACCGTGTTAGTGCCCTCACTAGAGCAAGAGCGCAGTACTGTTGTTTTAGCATTTGTGTGTGTGTGGGGGGAGGGGGGGTAATATGTTATCATTTCTGATCAGTCCTGGTAAGTTATGACATTTGGCTACTAGAAAACTATCATGTCATTATTACCTGCCTGTCAAGTAACCAATGGCTGATGCTGCATAGGAAGCCTGCAATCAATAAATCAGGACGTAAACAATAAAACTTCAGAAATATGCAAACTATTTCGTTCATTTGCAGAGCACTTCTGTTAACATATAGCATACACTATCGTGTGAAAGCTATTTGAAACATCTATGATGTACGTTGTTTTAGTACTCTCGTCTAGAAGAACAACAGATTTAGTTTGCTTAGCAAGCCAAAGACTCGCCTTCCAGTACTAGTAATAATACACTACAACTTACAACTTTTCAAGCCAATCAATACCTTCTATATTCCTGTTTGCCTTTGATTCGTTTTAGTCATAAAATACAACATTTAACCATTCTTACGATGTGTATGCAAATTAGCAAAATATCATTGGATTAAAAATTCCATTTTTACCCATCAACTTTAAGTGGATTTTCCTCCACTCCTTTAATTTAATTCATTAGCTTAAAGGGCCACGTACATAGTGTACTCTCTAAATAAGAGACAATAGTTTGTGTTATGAGTCAAAATGATACAAAGTATGTTTTTTTGACAGTTACCAGATAGTCAGCGATAGAGAACCTCCAATGTT